>NW_028261384.1:4996697-5194451 GCF_051295495.1 Thamnophis sirtalis
GAAAAATTATTTGCATTATTTATATTGCACTAAATCAGGGCTCCTCAAACTATGGCAAAATAGGTGCAATGAACGCTTGTGTTGCTGTAGAGAGTCTCCCCCTTTGAGGTCTTTTTGTGCGGGTCAGAGGGGGGCAGAAATTCTGACCAGGGGTCTGCTTTGGCCTTCTGGTGGGGGGCTTTGGGCAGAGGCTGGAGGGAAGAGCCGCTGGTGGTGAAGAGCCGGAGAGCCTCATTCCAGAGGGACTGCATCATGGCCTGGAACTGGCTGACCATCTCAGCCCGCTGAGCCTCCAGGTGCCGGCACCTGGCCTTGCACTCCCACAGGTCTTCCCTCTGCTTGGAAAGCCCATGCTCCTAGTCCTCAGTGAGATGCTTCTGCTGAGCCTCCTTCTTGGCCAGATCCAATTTGAACGGAGCTGTTTCGCTCACTCTTTCTCCTGGTGGCTGCTTAGCTCCAGCAACGGCTTCCTGTTGGGGCCCTAAGGAGCCTGGGTGGGATGAAGAGTGGCCGGGAGGGGAGGGGCAAGTAGAGGCCGGCGAGGCACCCCTCGATGTGAGTGACATAGAGTTGACCACGCCCACCCAGCCACATGACCACTTAGCCACGCCCACCCAGCCGGTCATTAGGCAGGTCATATTAGTGGTCCGCGGGATTTAAAATTATGAATTTAGTGGTCCCTCAAGTCCAAAAGGTTGGTGACCCTTGTTCTAGTTGGCCACTAAGAGTTGACATCAACCTGTGAGGCCCATAATCAATGAAGGCTATCTTGGAAGCCTGGCTGTGCTTTATTTCTCCCCCTCCCCTTATACACATGTGAATTAAGGAGGTATCTGAGTAGCTTGCATGTGTTCTTCTCCTTGTTTGAGTTCAGCCATATTTCTCTCCCCGCACTCCATTGGATCTGGCCTATCTCTACTCAAGTCACCTTCCTTATTCTCTCCACCACCTCAACAATTTTAACCCATGTGGACCTCATCTTCTCCAGCCACCTGACTAGACTTCAGCCAAGGTGGCGCAGTGGTTAAATGCAGCACTGCAGGCTACTGCTAGATCAGCAGGTCAGCGGTTCAAATCTCACCGGCTCAGGGTTGACTCAGCCTTCCATCCTTCCGAGGTGGGTAAAATGAGGACCCAGATTGTTGGGGGCAATATGCTGACTCTCTGTAAACCGCTTAGAGAGGCCTGAAAGGCCTATGAAGCGGTATATAAGTCTACTGCTATTGCTATTGCTATTGCTATTCAACTCCCAGAATTCCTCCTGGCTCCTCCGGGAGGAGATAGAACTAGGTGGTCATTAAGAGTTGACACCAATTGGACGGCCCATAATCCGTTGAAGATTCACTGTGCTTTACTTCACACACACACACACACTCCTTATACCAGTGTTTCTCAACCTTGGAGACTTGAAGTCCTATGGACTTCAACTCCCAGAATCCCCCAGCCAGCACAGCTGGCTGGGGAATTCTGGGAGTTGAGGTCCACAGGACTTCAAGTCTCCAAATTTGAGAAACACTACCTTATACATATGTGAATTAAGGAGGTATTTGAATTGCTTGCATTAGTCTCGTTTTAGACTGTTTTTCCCCCCCTTACTGGTCTGATAATGGACCTAGCCTATCTCTGTCCAGGTCATCTTCCTTATTCTCTCCACCACTGTCTCCCATCCTCAACAACTGCAATGGACATGTGGACTTCAACTTCTACTGTAGACTTCAATACCCAGAATTCTTCAGACAGGTGACTCCTCCCAGGAGGAGATAGATCTAGGCGGTCAATAAGAGTTGACAGCAACTCCACCATAATCAAGAGTATCTTTGAAGATTACTTCAGCCCCCCCCCCTTATACATATGTGAATTAAGGAGGCATCTGAATTGCTTACATATATGTCTCCTTG
Source organism: Thamnophis sirtalis (assembly GCF_051295495.1). Classification (NCBI taxonomy): domain Eukaryota; kingdom Metazoa; phylum Chordata; class Lepidosauria; order Squamata; family Natricidae; genus Thamnophis; species Thamnophis sirtalis. Next base: position 4,998,596 of record NW_028261384.1, read on the forward strand.
TTTTAGACGTCAATTGTTTTTCTCCTCAATAGGTCTGATAAATGGACCTGGCCTATCTCTGTCCAGTTACATTTCTTATTCTCTACACCAATATTTATCAAACTCAGCCACTTTTAAGACACACGGACTTCAACTCCCAGAATTCCTCAGCCAGCTGGATGGGTGCTGCCTAGGGAACTCTGGGAGTTGAAGTCCACGCATCTTTAAAAAGTTACGGAGATGGAGATACATCGCTGTAGACAGTGTAAAGCTACCACATTCTTCCCAGCTGTTTCACTGCCTTTTCGCTCCGGATGTCTGCATTTGTTGAGTGGCTGTCCCAACTTACAACGGCACTGAAACAAGTGACTTATGACGCTTTTTCACACGACCGCCACAGCCCCCCAACAGTCACATGGATTCAGACACTTGGCAACTTCCATGGTTTTGTGATTGTTGCCGTGTCCCGTGTGTGTGTGTGTGTGTGTGTGTGTGTGTCATATGGTCCCCTTTTGCGACCTTCTGACAAGCGAAGTCAATGGGGGGAAATACAGATTCACTTAACAACCGTGTTGTTAACTTAATAACTGCAGTGATTCGCTTAAACCACTGTGGCAAGGGAAGTCGTAAAATGGGGCAAAACTCACTTCACCATTGTCTTGGTTAGCGATGGAGATTTTGGGCTCAATCGTGGTTCGTAATTCGAGGACTCCCTGGATTCTATCCCTTTTCGCGTGACTGACAGGCTCACGAGTTTCGGCCACGTGGTGCATCGGATTAAATGCAGCCGTTGGCTGCAGAAAGGCCACGGGTTCGAAACCAAACGTCCTCAGGGGTATTTGCAGAAGTGAGGAATAAAATCTGGGGGACACTTTTTGATGAGGCCAAGACTGTCTTGACAAGCAAGGAAAATTCAGCAAGAGAGGAGTGTTTGGCTCCCGAAGAAAAGATGATTAGGAGGCCTATAAAAAGCCACCCTTTCCCAATTAAGCACCACTAATCTTATTTCCTATTTATAGACTGCTTTAATCTAAAACCTCATTTACAATGGCCACTCCAAGGACAGTGGGAAAGAAAAGGTATATAAGTCGTTAAATTAAGATCAAGGAGACCAGAATGGAATAATTCGGGAGGCAAATTTGCAAACCACGTCACGGTGTTAAGATAAATTTGCTCTGCTCCTTTCAGATGACGTAGGTATAAAGTGAAGAGCAAAGAAGGAATTGGATCAAAAAGAATGCACCAGGCTAGAAAATGGGAGGCAGGGAGTTCTAGCCCTGCCTGAGGCAAGAAAGCCAGCTGGGTGACTTTGGGCCAATCACCAGGTGATGGTGAGTTCTAGACTTGCCTTAGGTATGAAAACAGGCTGGGTGGCTTTGGGCCAATCACCAGGTGATCGTGAGTTCTAGGCCTGCCTTAGGTATGAGAACAGGCTGGGTGGCTTTGGGTCAATCATCAGAAGACTGAGAGTTCTAGTCCCATCCTAGGAATGAAAGCCAACTGGGTGACTTTGGGCCAATCACCAGGAGAAGGGGAGTTCTAGTACCGCCTGAGACAAGAAAGCCAGCTGGTTGACTTTGAGCCAATCAATGAGTTCTAATCCTGCCTTGGGCATGAAAACAGGTTGGGTGACTTTGGAGAGGGTCACTTTCCAATCACCAGGCGAGGGAGAGTTCTAGTCCCATCCTAGGAATGAAAGCCAACTGGGTGACTTTGGGCCAAACACCAGGAGATGGAGAGTTCTAGTTTACGCATGAAACCCAGCAGGATGACCTTGGTTCAATCCATCTCTCTCTCTCTTTCTCAGCCCAACCTACCTCACAAGGTTGTTGTTGTGGGTAAAATAAGGGGTGAAAGGTATATTGATTACTGGTGTGTTTGCCACCTTGAGATATTTGTAAAAATAATAACAAAAATTAACATTTTAAAAAATCATTAAACTGATCCATGCTGGGAGGGAGGGAGGGAGGGAGAATGGGGATTTAGGAGTCAGTTGCCCAAATTTCAATTTTGATCGCATGACTAGGGAGATGTGCAATGATCATAAGTGTGAAAAACGATCTTGTCTCTTTTTTCCAGTGCCACTGTCACTTCAAATGGACACTAAACAAACTGTTGTAAGTCAAGAATTACTTGTATTTTGATTTATTAATTTACACCATGCTTTGTTTTCTTGCAGCTTGCTTGTTCTGATGTGCTTTTATCTCACTGATTCGGTTGAAAGCAGGTGGAATTCAGTTATGATTTGATGGCCCAGAGGTTCACTAAAGGAATAGATAAATTATATAAATTACTGGGAAATTCACCCTGCTTTCAAAGGCTGTTCGTGCATTATAAGCCATGCATAAAATTCACTAAGAGGGAACAGCACAGCACATGTGGTTCCCAGCAAAAGCAGCAATAATTAGATATTTCCTGCTTCAGTTGCTTGTCAATCCTGTAAATAACTGGACAGCTCCAGCTTTAATAATTGCCAAAAGGACATATATAAGATGCTTCATTGTATTTAATTTGGCATCTGCCCTTAGCTTCTAAACTTCCATTCATTCTCTCCGAAAATAAGTTTTTAGATAAAAAAAAACCATCTTCATAATCCTAACTATTCATCAGAACTGATTTCAGAATATTGAAGACTTTTAATATATCTGTTTTTTAACCATCCTTTCTGGATTCTTGGAACTGATTAACATTCAGGTTTTATACTAATTTCACTTGAGTTAAAGAATTCCAAGCAATTGACAAAATTGATACTTCAGCCCTGAGAATTTATATACATAATCCTCGACTTATGACCACAATTGAGCCCAACACTTCTGTTTCTAAGTGAGACATTTGTTAACTGAGTTTTGTCCCATTTCACAAATATTTTTGCCACAGTTGTTAAGTGGATCATTGCAGTTGTTGAGTTAGGTACACCGTTGTTAAGTGAATCTGGTTTCGTCCACTGGCTTTGTTTGTCAGAAGGTCGCAAAAGAGGAACACGTGATCCCAGGACACTGCAGCCGTCATAAAATTGAGTCAGTTACCAAACGTCTAAATTTGGATCAAGTGACCCTGGGGATGCTGCAACAGTCATTAAGTGTGAGAAATGGTCATAAGTCACTTTTTTCACTTTTTGTGAAACAGTCAAAAAGTTTTTTTTCAAATGGTCACTAAATGAACTGTTGTTGAGGACTACCTGTATTTCCATCCTACTTGCAGAAACCGTAACAGAATTATACCAGTAATTATTTTTAATAATTTTGGTAGCTCAGTGTGCCTCAAAATTTTAATGTTGTGAGCCCCTCAGAATCACCTATGTGTGAGTTGGGCGGTCATATACATTTGTACTGATAGAAGAGAATATGTGTAGTTCAAGGTTGAACTGTGGGACATTTGATATGGCTTGATGGTTGATGGTTTTATTCCAGAATTTTTTTTTGACCCAACTAGGTAACATCATCAGTGCGAGGAGGAGGAGGAAGACTGTGAGGTCCTTGGTGGTCTCTGAGCTTGGTGGTTTTCTTGCAGACATTTCATAACCCAACAGGGGAACATCATCAATTCTAAAAGGGAGGGAGGTTGTGGAGAGGAGGAGGAGGAGGAAGACTGTGGGGTCCTTGGTGCTCTCTGAGCTTGGTGGTTTTCTTGCACACATTTCATGAGCCAACCAGGGAACATCATCAGTGCTAAAAGAGATAATCTGGCAACAACTGATGGCATTACCTAGTTTGGTAATGAAACGTCTGCAAAAAAAACAAGCCAAGCTCAGAGAGCACTAAGGACCCCACATATAAACATGTTAATAAATAAAATAAAATTGAGAACACAGCCATTTGTCATCAAAGGAAATGATTCTGAATGATGATTCTACTTATAAAGTGAGCAGAGCTGGCTGCATTCAGGGTAATGGTCACTAGATTATTTTAAAGAAGCCCCAGAAACTAGGGGGATTTGGATTATGGGCTAGTGTCCAACAACTGATGCCTGAAGGCGATGGGAACTATAATCTAAAAAATCGGATGTGGCTCATTAAACACAATTGGGGTTATAAATTGAGGGCTTGCAGATAAAACTGGCCCTTCTCTGGTCAGCTGTTAGAAATGCTCCAGGGGATCCTGATCTTAGCTGGGGTCAGAATGGATGACCTCTAGGGACATTTCCAATGTTTAGATGTTCTCATTGAACCCTAGAGGGGGGAGGAACACATCCCTCTCTATTTCAGTCAGTGTCCATGGCGATTCTCTGGACAACTGTGGGATGCTCTCTGATGTGGATTTATCTATGAAATAGGGATTAGACTGGATGATCTCAGGGGCAGCCCAATGGTCCCTTCAAATAGTCATTCTTCCAATTAATGCATTGGTCATTCTGTGCATCCCCCCCTAAAAGTGTCGTATCCCCACGTGCGCCGGAAGGACCACGAGGCCCATCACTCCCGGCCAGCTAAGCGCCCGGGAAGAAAGCAAAGGGAAGGCACGCAGAGCGCCATAACTATGGTGGAACCAATGCGACGCAGTGCGGGATCCAGGGGGGGCACATTTATGCACGCACCGCAAAGGCTAAATGGGGCGTGGGGGAGCCCCGAAGCTGTTGCACTCACCTGAAACTGCAGCGGACAAGAAGTGCCGCCACCGCATGAGGAGCCAAACCGGAGCCGCGTCCGAGAAGGATGACTCAGAGAGACGGGGCGGGCCATGACCGGGCTCCACCGCCCCAGGCAAGCTCCGCCCCGTATCAGGGAGCACTGTACATTCCGGCCGCTCCGAAAGGCAGCCTGGGAGGGCGGCGCGGAAGACGACGTCACAGACGCAGGAGATGACGTAGAAAGCGCCCGGCAGAGCCAGCCAGGAGTCACATGCATAGATGACCTACCTGCGGCCGTTCCGGGTTAAACCATTCGGCACACGGACGAGGGGAGGGCGGCGATAGGTTGAACCATTCCGAAAGAAGGGGAAGAGAAGAAGCGGGCCCCGCGTATTCGCAGCGTGGGAAAGCAAGGATCGAACCACCGGCAAGTGGAAAGGGGGGCGTAGGATCAAACCATTGCGATAACTGGTGGGGGAAAGGACATGGACATGGGAGGCAATTCATTTCGGGGATGGGAAATAGCAACAGTAACAGTAACAGAGTTGGAAGGGACCTTGGAGGTCATCTAATCCAACCCCCTGCTTACACATGGGACCTGTACTAGGGATTCGAACTGCCGACCTGAGATGGGTGCAAAGCAAAAAGAAGCCCCAATAAACCACGATTGGCTTAAACTTGGCTAATGAAACAAGCCAAGATATCTGGGCTTGCCCAAACTGTCGCCTTTATGGCTTTGTCCAGCCAGGATCCTCTCTTAGATGGCTTGGACTACATCTCCCATCAGCCAGGGGAGGGAATGATGGGACCTCTACTCCAGGGCATCAGAATACCCCTGTTTTAGTGTGTTAAAGTGAGGAAGGGGGTGAGGGTATAGTGGAGCGTCTTCATATAGAGTAGGGGTCTCCAAACATGGCAGCATTAACATTTGTGGACTTCAACTCCCAGGAATTCTGGGAATTTTCCCACAAATCATAAAGTTACTCAGTTTGGAGATCTCTATATAGAGCCTGACTGCCTTATAGAGCCTCCAGATTCCATGGCAGTATACCCTGGAACCCACTTCCATTTACAGGTAGTCCTCAACTTACAACAGTTCACTTAAACGGCAGTGAAAAAAGTGATTTATGACCATTTTTTGCACAACCATAGCAGCCTCCCCGTGGTCACGTGATCAAAATTCAGCCCCTCGGCAACTGACTCATATTTATGACGGTTGCAGTGTCCCGGAGTCATGCGATCACCTGTTGCAACCTTCTGATAAGCAAAGTTCAACAGGGAAACCAGATTCACTTAACAACTGTGTTCCTAACTTAACAACTGCAGTGATTCACTTAACAACTGTGGCAAGAAAGGTGGAAAAATGGAGCAAAACTCCCGTCCAAATGTTTCACTTAGCAACAGAAATCAATTGTGGTCATAAGTCGAGAGCTACTTGCATTTCTTTTGCATTTTCTTCTGCGTAAGCCTACGTTTTGTGTCCTTTCTAGCCATCTTAAAAGCTTTTTCTTCTACTTTTCAGAGTTCGGTGCAATATTTTCAGCACCATCGAAGCGGATTTAAATTATTCTACTTTAAGCTGTAGTAATTTAATTTTATCAGGTTTGATAGGTAGGTTGTGTATCTATTTTTTTTCTTGGTATGTCTTGTGGTTGGCTGTTGGAAATTGGGGACCCTAACCCCCAAAAATGGAATTTAAATAAGCAATGCCCAAATCACAATTTTGCAAACAACCCAAGATACCTCCTGAGAATAAACTCCACCAAAACTTGCAGTTTTTATTTCTTGCATTTGTTCATTCACTCATTCCATTCATTCATGTATGTGCTACCCATGCATTAACCTGTATTTGGGGTGAAAATCCCCTCTAAAAGTTTATTTCCAACATTGGAGGCACAAAATAACAGATCCAAAGATTGTAACGAGTTTTGCTTTCTTCTCTTCTTCCAGTTATCAAGCGCCTCGCATTATGGCTCTGAAAAACAGCCAAGCAGTTTAATCCTCTTAAGAATTCCTGATCAGGATCTATTCCCAAAGCCTCACTGAACGTCAGAATGGCAGCTATAAGCAGGAGTTTAAGGTATTTAGGATGTTCCCGGAATAGTCTTAGCAGAAATCCTAGAGACTTGCAATCCAGAACTGAACAGCAGAGGCATTCTGAAAAGGGTATAATATATCTTGAAATAAGATTTAAAACAATAAAAATAAAAAAAACTACTGCAATTTTGGTAACTTTAAGATGGATGGATTTCAAGTCCCAGAATTCCCAAGCCAGCATATTACCTAAGGAAGTGATAGCTAACCTTTTTGTAAGGCGCATTTCCAGACCCACAATGGAATCTGCCGACCCACCCCCCTTCGCATGCGTGTGCCTTCCCCCCTCCCCTCAGCATGGGGGAGGGGAGACTTATAGCCCTCCCAGGCTCCAGAGGCTTTCTTGAAGCCTGGTGAGGGTGAAAATGGCCTCCCTCGGCTCTCCAGAAGGCCAAAAATCAGCTAGCTGGCACACGGGCGAATATGGCTCTGTGTGCCACCTGTGACATGCATGCCATAAGATCACATGTTGTAGGTTCACCATCATGGTGGTAGATGGACAGTTTTAACAGCTGCAGTCTACACTGCTTAAGCATGCAGTCTAGGGGATTCTGGGGCTTGAAGTCTACCCCTCTTAAAGCATGCTGGAGAATTCTGGGAGTTGAGGTCCACCCCTTTTAAAATATGCCATTCATTCTGTTCTGAATTGGTTCCAGCATCCTGCAGGTCGAGAGTCTGTCCAGGTGCCTTCTCAGGGCTTGTGGGCTTCACACAACGCCCAGCCAGCTGAATTCGAATCGGACGTCCATCGCTTGCTTTCCAAGGTTGAAGTACGCCCGGCTGTATCCGGTCCTATTGGTTAGACTGGACGGATCTACGGTGCATCTCCGGTACAAAGAGCCAAGGCGTATCATTCAGGTGAGAATTAAACCTCCCTGGTTTTCTTTGCAGAGACAGAATAGGTAAAGGTTCCGCTCGCACATACGGGCTAGTCGTTCCCGACTCTAGGGGGCAATGCTCATCTCCGTTTCAAAGCCGAGGAGCCAGCGCTGTCCGAAGACGTCTCCGTGGTCATGTGGCCGGCATGACTAGATGCCAAAGCCTCATGGAACGCTGTTCCCTTCTCACCAAAGGTGGTTCCTGTTGTTCTACTTGCATTTTTTACGTCATTTCGAACTGCTAGGTTGGCAGAAAGAGGCAAAATAGGACTCCCTAAACCATGTTGCAGCCATTTGCCTTGTTTCTGAGCCCCTGTGGCCTATTGCAGACAACAGGTTCGCTTAACGACTGCAGAGTCGCTTAGCAGCCATGATGGTTTGCTTAACGACCACCCCAAAAAAGTTTACAAAATTGGGACAGATGTGTGATGGACCTAAAAGTCAGCATAATTTATGATCTCAATTCTGGGCTCAATGGCAGTTGTAAATCAAGGACTGTGTGAGTTTTGCAGTAGTTTTGTTGGTTTGTTTTATTAATTCTTCTTGCTGACAGAGGGGGAAAGTAAATTGCTGGGGGTTGTGTGGGATTGCAGATATATACACCCACAACAAGCAATATACAGCTGGTCCTCAACTTACAACAGTTTTGTTTAGTGACAAAGTGTTACCATAGCATTGAAAAAAGTAACTGATGACCATTTTTCACACTTACGACTGCGGCAGCCGCCTCACAGCCACGTGATCAAAATTCAGACGCTTGGCAACTGACTCCTACTTAATGACGGTCGCCGTGTCCTGGGGTCACGTGATCCCTTTTTGTCACCCTCCAACCAGCAGTGCCAGTGGAGAAGTTAATTAACTTAACAGCAGTGTTGCTAATGTAACTATTGCAGTGATTCACTTAACAACAGTGGCAAGAAAAGTTGTGAAATGAGGTCAAGGTCACTTAACAGATTTCTCACTTAGCAAGGTAAATTTGGGGCTATGTTTTGGTCGTAAGTTGAGGACTGCCTGTATCACACAAACTCATAACACGGCAGAATTCCTGCAGGAATCTGTGTTCTGAGCCAAACGTTTTTCTACCTCCTTTATAACTTGCACCCCCTCATACAAGAGATGGCTGCTTAAAAATTTAATAATGCAGGTAGTCCTTGACCTAGAACCATTCATTTAGTGACCATTTGAAGTTATGGCAGTGAAAAAAGTGACTTATGACCATTTTCACACTTACGACCTTAGCAATAGCAATAGCAGTTAGACTTATATACCGCTTCATAGGCCTTTCAGCCCTCTCTAAGCGGTTTACAGAGTCAGCATATCACCCCCAACAACAATCCGGGTCTTCATTTCACCCACCTCGGAAGGATGGAAGGCTGAGTCAACCCTGAGCCGGTGAGATTTGAACCACTGAACTGCAGAACTCCAGTCAGCTGAAGTAGCCTGCAGTGCTGCACTCTAACCACTGCGCCACCTCGGCTTAGCTGCACCCCCATGGTCCCGTGATCAATAGTTCAGACACCTGGCAACTGACTCATATTTATGACGGTCGCAGTCAATGGGGAAGCCAGATTCACTTAGCGACCATTTGATTAACTAAACAGCTATATGATTTACTTATGGCAAGAAAGTTCATCGAATGGGGTAAAACTCACTTAACTGTCTTTTGGGGGCTCAATTGTGGCCGTAACTCGAAGACTATCTGTAATAATAAATGTCTTTTGAAGTCAAAACTCGCCTTCGGAACTCAACCTACCAACACAGGTGTCAGATACTCAAAGCAACACAGTCCAGCTAGTAAGTCGGTTGAGAATTAAATTGGATAGTCTTCAAGGGCAGCCCCAGGTAGGTTTCCCGTAGTAGTCTAGCCATCCGTTTTTGTCTTTCTAGATGCCCGTGGACTTCAGCACCCTCCCCGAGGCCGAAAGGAGAAGCCGGTTGAGGAGGAAGAGCCTGATGAAGTCCAAGAAAGGACAAGAAGAAGTTGCAACGTTTGAAGACGACTTTCAGCAGGAATATTACGAGAAATTTTGGAATAAAAAATGAGGGAGAGTTTTTTTTGGTAGTTAAGAAAAACAAAATTCCGTGGCAGTAAATAACTAGAATGTTATAGGAGGTGCAAAGGAATGACGATCCACCCACAAATAAAGAGATTTATTTCTAATTGCTGTGGTTGTATTTTTTGGGGGAAATGCTAATTTGTTTGAAGGCGGAGGGCATTTGTGATATGGTTAGTTAGCGTGCAAACCCAAACATTCTTGGTTTAATTCGGTAATAGAATTTACAGGTCGTCCTTGAGTTACAATCATTCGTTTAGTGACTGTTTTAAGTCACAAGCATGCAGAAGTTCACCTGGTGCACCAATTGCGGCCCTATTTGGACCGGAAGGCGCTTCTAACGGTCACTCATGCCCTTGTCACCTCGAGGCTGGATTATTGTAACGCGCTCTACATGGGGCTACCCTTAAAAAGCGTTCGGAGACTGCAGTTAGTTCAGAATGCGGCCGCGCGGGTGATATTGGGTGTGCCGAGATACACCCACATTACACCTGTCCTCTGTGAGCTGCACTGGCTACCAATTGGTCTCCGGACGCAATGCAAGGTGTTGGTTATCACCTTTAAAGCCCTACATGGCTTAGGGCCAGGATACCTTCGAGACCGCCTTCGAAAACATACCTCCCAGCGGCCAGTAAGATCCCACAGATTGGGCCTCCTTCAGATGCCGTCAGCCAGACAGCGTCAGCTGGCGGGCCCTCGGAGGAGAGCCTTCTCGGTGGCTGCTCCGACTCTCTGGAACCAGCTACCCCCGGAGATCCGGACCTTACCCACTCTCATGGCCTTCAGGAAAGCCGTAAAAACTTGGCTGTTCCGGCAGGCTTGGGGCTGTTGACCTCACTGTTGAGGTCCAGCCCCGATTAGAATGAATGTATGAGGGATGTTTGTTGTTTTTAAATTGTTTTTATCGTTACGTGTTTTTTTATATATTTTTTGTAAGCCGCCCGGAGTCCTTTGGGATTGGGCAGCATATAAATATATTTAATAAATAAATAAATAAATAAATAAATAAAAACATGAGTTACAACTGGTCCTCGTGATTATGACCGTTGCAGCCATCCCCATGATCACATATCAAAATTTGTATCCTTGACAGCGGACTTGGGGATTGTTTTTTTTTTTACATCTTAGGCTCATGTGATTGTCTTCCTGGCTTCTGAAAATGCAAGAGGAAGCTGGATTTGTTTAACGACTGTGTGATTCACTTAGCAACTGCAGTGATTTGCTTAACAATCATAAAAAGGGTCATAAAAGTGGTTGTGGCTCACTTCCAAAACTGCCTTGCTTAGCAATGACAATTTAAATATAAATATAATATACATTATATAAATATAATAAACAAACAAACAAATAAAAAAATTTTGGGGGGAAAAAAAGGAGCAGTAGATCAGAATTTCTTAAGATGCATAGCCAGCTGGAGAATTTGGGGGATTGAAGTCCACGTCTCTTAAAAGGGGCCACGCTTGCAAAACCCTGATATCGCTGAACCTGTAGTCACTCGCTACCTAAATCTAGGATATTTTCAAACATTTTTTAGAGAGAGAAGCAAGTTCTCACTGTTCTAAAATATTTGGGAGACTTAATAAAATGTTGGTGGCCTACCTCGCAGGACTGTATTCAGGTGAGATGAACCAGTAAACTCCATATCTGCTGTAGTTTTTTTTACAAGCCATGCATAAATTAGGCTTTATCATGGTTTGGGATTAACATCTTTGCTGGCTAAGGAGGATGGACATTGTAGTCATACCCAGAATCCTGGGGGGGGGGGGGGGAGTGAAGTGGCCTCCATCCCAATGCATCCAGAAACACAATTTTCTTCTTCCTGGGACAAAGCAGGAAATTGGATGTCTGCAACCCTAATCCAGTGCACTCTTACTGGCTGGGGATCATGGAAGTTGGAATTACTAGCCCCACAAGCACCAATTGGGCACCTCAAATGCCTATCTGGCTGGGCACATTCTGCAACAACTGTTCCCAACTAATCCTACGGCGCCACACACACCCCGGGACTACATTGCCCAGCATCCCCAGCCACTACAAATCTCTCCCCCCAAAGTGGCTAGAAAAATTACTCCGGAATTGAGGGCAAAAAAAAAAAATCATTAGTTTAGTTTATTTCTCCCTGCAAGCCCGCTTTTTTTCCTTTTTTTTTTTTTTCCTTTTTAAAAACTAATTGAAAACTTCTGCCAGCTTTCAACGCTGAGTGGAGGCGTTTCAGTTAGAAAATCCCCCCCCACCGCCCGCGCTCCTTGATCCGATTGGTCCAGCCCGCTTCGTCGTTTCCCCCCCTCCTACAAGAACGGATGGTTCCGCCCAAGCTTGCGGAAGCGACTTCTGGATTTTGCACGTGAAGCTGCAGTTAAGGTTGCTGGACTGGGTTGAACTGGCTGGCGGGATTTGCGGGGTGGTGGTGGGTTTCCCATCCTTTCCTGGGACGGGGCTCCCCTTAAAACAGCGCGCTCCTTGCAATGCACCCCTTTTCTCCTTTGCAATGCGCTGGGGAGCCCGTGAACCAGCCCCTGAGGTCTGCAAACCGGGAAATACGAAAACCCATCTTCCCCAGCCCGGTGGGCTGCGTCCCCAGCTAGAGTGGGGTTGGGAAGGGTGGTGGTGGTCGCATCCACGGAAGCTTCAAGGGGTTCCTGAGCTTTTGAGTGGTCGCTGCTGTCTGGTATAGGAGGACATATATCTGGTTGGGGGGTGGGGAGATCCAGCTGGTAGAATTGAAGCTCTTTCCGCATTTGGGGTGAGGATGAGGAAGATGAGGGGGACGCAGGATCATGTTGGGGGTAGGGGTTGACATTATTCTGGCGTCTCCACTTCTCTTTAAGAATTTTTTAAATCTCTGCTACTTTAAGATGTGTGGACTTCAACTCCCAGAATTCTCTGCTACTTTAAATCTCTGCTGCGTTAAGATGTGTGGACTTCAACTCCCAGAATTCTCTGCTACTTTAAATCTCTGCTACTTTAAGATGTGTGGACTTCAACTCCCAGAATTCCCCAGCCAGCAAAGCTGGCTGGGGAATTCTGGAAATTGAAGTCCACTCTCTTAAACTAGTCAACTTTGATCTCTATGACATCATCTTTTGACTTTCTCTCTCTAAAATGTGGACTAACGCCACATTTGAACGGCAAATGCTTCAAACCATGTTGGAACCCACAGCCCTTTACTTACAACCATTTGTTTAGTGACCAAAGTCACAACAGCACTGAAAAAAAGTGATTTTCACACTTAACAACCGTTGTAGCGCACCTGTGGGTCACCTGACCCAAATCCGTTTGCTTGACAACTGGCTCCTATTTATGACGGTCACAGTGTTCCTTGGTTTATGCAATCCCCTTTTCTGACGAACGAAGTCAGTGGCTGAAGCCAAATTCCCTTAACAACCACGTGACTAACTTGGCACCGACTCGTTTAACAACTATGGCAAGAAAGGTGGCAAAATGGGACAAAACTCTGTTAATTGCTTACCCGTAAAAAGTTTGGGCTATATTGTGGTCGTAAGTTGAGGACTACATGCACAACACTGGTCTTCCTCGGGCAAATCATGAATGCAATAAGCCAATTTACGCTAGCTTCACAGAACTCCCGTCTCGTGACTAGACTGGAGTTTAACCTACTTTAAACTCTTCTTTTGTAGATCCGGGTTAAGCCTCCACCATGTTTGGCTCTTCCCGAGGTGGCGTGAGAGGAGGGCAGGACCAGTTCAAATGGGAAGATGTGAAGACAGACAAACAACGTGAAAACTATCTTGGTTAGCCTTTCTGATTCATGGTTTGTTTAATCAGCTCCTGTGAACTGACTTTTACATCTATTTAAAGAGGAGAATTCCTGGGGCTCAAATATATCCAGGGGTAAATTGGCAGCTTGCTAAATTAGATAGAAACAATGGAGCCATTCTTGATGTATTATGTTACTGTTTTTCAATTTTGGAAACTTTAAAAGGGGGTGGACTCCAACTCCCAGAATTCCCTAGTTTGCATGCTTTAAGAGGGGTGGACTTCCACTCCCAGAATCCCCCATCCAGCTATGCTTAAAGAGGGGAGGACTTCCACTCCCAGAATCCCCCATCCAGCGTGCTTTAAGAGGGGAGGACTTCCACTCCCAGAATCCCCCAGCCAGCATGCTTTAAAAGGGGAGGACTCCAACTCCCAGAATCCCCTAGCTTGCATGCTTTAAGAGGGGATGAGGGGAGGACTTCCACTCCCAGAATCCCCCAGCCATCATGCTTTAAGAGGGGTGGACTCCAATTCCCAGAATTCCCGAGCTGGCATGCTTAAGCAGTGTAGCCTACAGTTACTAAAACTGTCCATCTAGCACCATGATAGCAAATCTATAGCATGTGTGCTAGAAATGGCACGCAAAGCCATCTCTCCGGCCACGTGAGCCATTGCCCATTGCTCTTCCAGATCCCGGAGTACCAGCCAACTGGTTCTTATGTGTGTGGCAGCGCCGGGAACCGAAAGAGCAGCCACCTGGTCCGCATGCGCACCACGAAGATGATCTTCCAGTTTCCGGTTCGCACATGCGCTCCCGCCAGCTGGTTTTTGCATGCGCATCCATGCCAGAGAGTGGAAAACCAGGTGGCAGAAACTGGAAGATCATCTTCCTGGTATGGGTGCTCCTATTTTGGCACTCGGTGCTGGAAAGGTTCACCAACACTGATCTAGCATATGCTTTAAGATGGCATCTCCCAGAATTGCCCAGTCTAGCAGTATTTTTCAATGTTGGCCACTTCAACCCCTTTCCCCATCCTTCTCCCAAGCCCCACTTCCTACTGGCACAGATAATGTTCCCTAGTTGGGTCGTGGGATGTCTACGAGAAGGGTAACCCAGCTCAGAGAGCATTGAGGACTCCCTTAGGTATCTCCCAGCTCTGCCACCCGATGGGAAATCCTTCAGAAGGACTAAGAGCTCCACCACCAGATCCTTCCGTGATTCTGCTCCGACATTGTGAGTCCTCCTTTTCCTTGCCTTTCAGGGAACTCCCTGATGGCCCCCGTAGGCCGCTGGCAGAAGGGCAAGGACCTCACCTGGTATGCCAAGGAGAAGAAAGGCGCTGCGTCTCTGTCCCGCCAAGAGGAGCTCAGCGCCATCCGGCAGGCAGAAGAAGAAGCTATGATGGCGGCTCTGTAAGTTTCAGGCCCAACGGCGGCCCTTGGTTTTGAAGTTTTATTTTATTTATATGCCGCCCTATTCCCTAAAGCAGTGGTTTCCAAACTTGGCAACTTTAAGACTTGTGGACTTCAACTCCCAGAATTCTCCAGCCAGCAGAGCTGGCTGGAGAATTCTGGGAATTGAAGTCCACAAGTCTTAAAGTTGCCAAGTTTGGGAACCACTGCCCTAAAGGGACTCAGGGTGGCGAACAGCTCAAACGGGAAGGGGAAACATACAAATACAAGACAGGCATTTAAAATGGCCAGCAACCACACCTGTCGAGAGGGGAAGGGAGTTCATCAACCCCAGGCCTGCCGACACAGCCAGGTTTTAACAGCTTTTCGGAAAGCCAGGTGAGGGTCCGAATCTCCGTGGGGTCTTCGCGTAACCCTTGGAAGAAGGGCTGGGCTCTTCTGGAGGGGTGAGAAATTGCAAGGAGGGGGGGTATGGATGAAGTAGCAGCAAGCCTTCAGATGGGTTTCTTTTCTGGAGGGAAGAAAGGGTACTGATAAAGGAGAATATTTGTGTTTCAGGGTTGAAGTGAGGGGTGCTCTTGAGCTTGGTGGTTTTCATGCAGATGTTTCATGACCCAAGTAGGGAACATCCTCAAGAGATGAAGGAAGGAAGGAAGGAAGGAAGGAAGGAAGGAAGGAAGGAAGGAAGGAAGGAAGGAAGGAAGGAAGGAAGGAAGGGGACAGGAGGAGAAGGAAGGACTAGTGCTCTCTGAGCTTGGAGGTTTTCTTGCAGATGTTTCATGATCCAACTAGGGAACATCCTGAAGGAAGGAAGGAAGGAAGGAAGGAAGGAAGGAAGGAAGGAAGGAAGGAAGGGGAGAGGAGGAGAAGGAAGGACTAGTGCTCTCTGAGCTTGGAGGTTTTCTTGCAGATGTTTCATGATCCAACTAGGGAACATCCTCAAGGAAGGAAGGAAGGAAGGAAGAAGGGGAGAGGAGGAACGATTGGGGGATCCTTGGTGCTCTCTGAGCTGGATGGTTTTCTTGCAGATGTTTCATGATCCAACTAGGGAACATCCTCAAGAAATGAAGGAAGGAAGGAAGGAAGGAAGGAAGGAAGGAAGGAAAGAAGGAAAGAAGGAAAGAAGGAAAGAAGGAAAGAAGGAAAGAAGGGGAGAGGAGGACTGGTGCTCTCTGAGCTTGGTGGTTTTCATGCAGATGTTTCATGACCCAAGTAGGGAACATCATCAGTGCTAGGAGGGGTGGTAGGTTGTGTAGAGGAAGAGAAGGAAAAGGATGAGGATTGGGGGGGTTCCTTGGTGCTCTCTGAGCTTGGCGGTTTTCTTGCAGACATTTCATGACCTGAGTAAATAACATTATCAGGGCTAGAAGGGAGAAAGGATTACAGAGAGGAGATGGATGGGAGGGAGGGAGGAGGAGGAGAACTGGGGAGTCCTTGATGTACTCTGAGCTTGGTAGTTTTCATGCAGATGTTTCGTGACCCCGCTAAGTAACATCATCAATGCTAGAAGAAGGGAGGGATTCTAGCTCCTTAGTGAAACATCAATATTCTGATGATATTACCTAGTTTGGTCATTAAAGGTCTTGCTAGGAAACCACCAAGCTCAGAGGGCATCAAGAACCTCACAGTCCCTTTCCTCCTCCTCCTCCTCCTCCTCCTCCTCCTCCTCCTCCTCCTCCTCCTCCTCCTCCTCCTCCTCCTCCTCCTCCTCCTCCTCCTCCTCCTCCTCCTAGCACTGATGTGGTTTCCTAGTTGGGTTATGAAACGTCTCCCACACCCTCCTCTTCCTCCTCCTCTTTGCAAACCCCCCTCCCTTCTAGCACTCATGACTTTTATCTATTTGGATAAGGAAATGCCTGCCAGAAAACCACTCAGCTTAGGGAGAAATGATACCCACGAATAAAAACCCTAGATGAGCTGTTAGGAAAAATCAAGGACTCTTCCTTTATTTCAGCTCCTCCTATAACCACCTGGGTTCTGGAATTTGGAGAATTGGGCCAGTAGGGAAGCGGGAGGGGGCTGTCAGGAAATTTCTCCTTAAGTCCAAGTCGCGTGGCGCGTTGATGATATTTCAGCCATGACACTGTTGTCCTTCGTTTTGTTATTTTGCAGAGGTTACAAGAACGTGAAAAAGCAGCCGACGGGACTGAGTAAAGAGGTATTTTATCGATTTTTAATCAGGCGCGGTGGCTTAAGACGCTGAGCTTGGCGATCAGCAGTTTGGCGGTTCGAACCCCTAGCGCTGCGTAACGGAGTGAGCTCCCATTACTTGTCCCAGCTTCTGCCAACGTAGCAGTTCGAAAGCGTGTAAAAAATGCAAGTAGAAAAATAGGAACCACCTTTGGTGGGAAGGGAACAGCGTTCCGTGCGCCTTCGGTGTTGAGTCATGCCGGCCACATGACCACGGAGACGTCTTCGGACAGCGCTGGCTCTTCGGCTTTGAAACGGAGATGAGCACCGCCCCCTGGAGTCAGGAACGACTAGCACATACGTGCGAGGGCAACTTTACCTTTAGAGTTGGAAGGGACCCTGGAGATCTTCTAGTCCAACCCCCTGCTCGAGTAGGAAAGCCTGTACAATTTCAGACAAATGGCTGTCCAATTGCTTCTTTTATTATTATTCAATTGTATCACAGCGGCCAGTTGTTTCACCGGATTTGGCATTGGTTACTAGTCGGGCCCCACCCAGGGGCCTAGGACGTCGTAACGTATTTTCGTAATATGCGTGCAGATCCAAGCAGTGCGGCTTTTTGCATTTGACTGATGGTGATTTTGTCAATTTTTAACTGTTTTAAATGTAATTCCAGTGCTTTTGGAATAGCACCCAGTGTGCCAATTACCACTGGAATTACCACTGCTGGTTTGTGCCATAGTCGTTGAATTTCAATTTTTAAGTCCTGGTATCTTGCGATTTTTTCATGTTCCTTCTCGGCGACCCTGCTATCACCTGGTATTGCGATGTCTATGATTGTGACCTTGTTTTTCTCAACCAGTGTGATGTCTGGTGTATTATGCGCCAGTATTTTGTCAGTTTGTATACGGAAATCCCACAAGATCTTGACCATCTGATTTTCTGTGACTTTTTCATGCTGATGTTCCCACCAGTTTGTTGCTGTTTTAATATTATAATTTTTGCACAAATTCCAATGGATCATTTGTGCTACTGAATTGTGCCGCAATTTATAATCAGTCTGCGCGATTTTTTTACAGCAGCTGAGTATGTGATCAACAGTTTCATCAACTTCTTTGCAAAGTCTGCATTTGGCATCATCAGAGGATTTTTCGATTTTGGCCTTAATGGCATTTGTGCGGATAGCTTGTTCTTGCGCAGCCAGGATTAGTGACTCTGCTTCTTTCTTTAATGTACCTGTTTTTAACCATAACCAAGTTTGTTCACTGTCCACTTTATCTTTTATTTTTTCCAGAAATTGACCATGCAGTGCTTTGTTCTGCCAACTCTCCATTCTTGATTTTATCACATCTTTTCTGTATTCTTGTTTTGTCTGTTGGGCCTTCAGTAGATTTTTGTTCTTTACTTCGATTAATAGATGTTCTTGAGTGTCTTTTAAATAATCAGCCAGTGCATGTTTTTCTTCTTCAACTGTTTGCTTCACTTGCAATAATCCTCTGCCACCTGATTTTCGGGGCAGATACAGTCTATCAGTATCACCACGTGGATGTAAACTGTAGTGCATTGTCATTAGTTTCCTGGTTTTTCGGTCCAAAAGGTCCAAATCAGCTTGTGTCCAGTTAACTATGCCAGCTGTGTATCTTATAACTGGTATTGCCCAGGTATTTATGGCCTTGATTGTATTTCCACCATTCAATTTAGATTTCAGAATTTTCCTAACTCTGTTGGTGTACTCTCGCCTGACAATAGTTTTTACTTCTCCATGCTTGATGTTATCCAACTGCAGAATGCCTAAGTATTTGTAGGCTTCATTTTCTTTGCATTTAATTAGTTGGCCATTGGGCATTTCAATTCCCTCAGATGCAGTGATTTTGCCCCTTTTTATGGATACAGTGGCGCATTTTTCCATGCCAAACTGCATTGAAATATCGGTGCTGAATACTCGGACTGTATTTGTCAATGATTGGATTTCTATTTCTGACTTTCCATAGAGTTTCAAATCATCCATATATAGTAAATGCGAAATTTTTTCAGCTTTTTTGGCTGTTTGGTAGCCTAATTTCATTTTTTTTAAGATTACTGATAGTGGGATCATTGCGATGATGAAGAGAAGAGGTGAAAGTGAATCACCCTGGAAAATTCCTCGCTTGATATTAACCATTCCGTAGATCTCATTCCCTACTGCCAACTCAGTTCTCCATTGTTTCATCGCCTTTTCAGTAAAGGATGTAATATTTTTGCTAATGCCAGTTGTTTCTAAGCATTTTATGATCCAACTATGTGGCAGTGAGTCAAATGCCTTTTTGTAATCAATCCAGACCATATTCAAGTTCGTTTTTCTGTTCTTACAATTTTCTAATATCATTTTATCAATTAGAAGCTGATCTTTTGTGCCCCTGCTCCTTCTTTTGTTGCCTTTTTGCTCTACTGGCAAGATGTTGTTTGTTTCCAAATAATCCATCATGTTATCTGCAATAATGCCTGTGAGTAATTTGAAGGTTGTTGGCAAGCATGTTATTGGTCTATAGTTTTCAGGTGTTGTTCCTTTAGTTGGATCTTTCTGAATCAAGTATGTTTTTCCAGTTGTCAACCATTCATCAATTTGGCCCTTTTGTAAAATTTCATTCAGTTGCCTGGCCAATATTGCATGTAAACTGGTCAGATATTTGAGCCAGAAACCATGTAATTGGTCCTTTCCAGGTGATGTCCAATTCTTTACCTTTTTAACTCGATTTTTGATCATCTCAGTTGTTATTTCTAATACTTGCATTTGTTTGTTGCCAATGCTTTTCTCAAAGTCATGTATCCACTTTGCTTCCTTGTTGTAGTCCTTTGCATTTTCCCACAATTCTTTCCAGAATTCAACTGTGGCCTGCTTTTCTGGTTTTTCACTTTTGGTGTCACCATTCACATTAAGACTTTGATAAAAACGCCGTTGGTCTGATCGAAATTGCTGATTTTGTTTATATTGGATGATTCGTGCCTCATATCTTTCAATTTTTCTAGCTGTTGCTGTTATCTGCTGTTTTACAATCTCTACAGCTTCATTGATGTTTCTTGTATCCAATCTATATCTTCTGATTAGCCGATCTATGATTTTGTTGTTTTTAAGTCGTTGCTCATGCATGTTCTTTAAGTTACTAGCATCTGCCCTTAATTTTTTGATTTTTTGTTCTAAACGGATTTTCCACTTTGGCTTTGGTGCTTTTTCTGTTGTGTGACTAGGTACTTTAATTTTAATGCCTAGTTCATTAGTGACTATTACAGCTGCGCTGTACATTAACTGGTTTGTTTCCAAGATGGATCCCGGTTCAATTGTTGAAAACACTGCATTAACCATTTTCATGATAGGGGCCAAAATTTTCTTAGGCACAGTTTTTAGTGATGGTAAACGTTGCCTTTCCTCATTAAGCAGAAAATGTTCCATGATCTTATCCTTCAATTCTTTTTGTTTTTGAGTTAGTTCATCAGTTGGTTCAATGATAACTGGTTCTAGTGGTGGTGATGTTATTTCCTCCCCGAGAGCTTCTTCTGGGAGTTCTACTATAGTGTCTTTAGTTGTGTCTTGGATATCAGTTATTTCCGCTTGTGATATTGTTTTTTGGGTTTTGCAATTTGCCTGAATTTCCTCATGTTCAACTTCACTAAACACTTTATTCCGTATAATAAATCGCCTTTGATCTGCTAGTCGTTGTTCACTAACATTTGAATCTGGATATTGTTGTTTCCATAATTCATACATTCGCTTTAAATATCCTCTTTTTTCTGGCTCTGAGTTGTAGTAACAGGCCATTATGGCACGGTTTTCATCTGCACTATATTTTTGTCGTTTTGTTGGCTGGTCCACTTGTAGCCCACTTGTCGACGGATGTCCAGGGACCCCAACATCCGCCGCGGCCCTTGTTAACCCGCGCGACGACCGATGCGGTATGGAATTCTTATTCGTTTTTTTCACCATATTGTATGGGTTGGCGGGGGTTTTTTTTACGGGACCAGATGCCAACCTGATCCCAACCTTCCTCCTTTCTCATCCGGGCTTGGGACCGGCAACGGCGGAGTTATTATTATTATACAATTGTATCACAGCGGCCAGTTGTTTCACCGGATTTGGCATTGGTTACTAGTCGGGCCCCACCCAGGGGCCTAGGACGTCGTAACGTATTTTCTTAATATGCGTGCAGATCCCAGCAGTGCAGCTTTTTGCATTTGACTGATGGTGATTTTGTCAATTTTTAACTGTTTTAAATGTAATTCCAGTGCTTTTGGAATAGCACCCAGTGTGCCAATTACCACTGGAATTACCACTGCTGGTTTGTGCCATAGTCGTTGAATTTCGATTTTTAAGTCCTGGTATCTTGTGATTTTTTCATGTTCCTTCTCGGCGACCCTGCTATCACCTGGTATTGCGATGTCTATGATTGTGACCTTATTTTTCTCAACCAGTGTGATGTCTGGTGTATTATGCGCCAGTATTTTGTCGGTTTGTATACGGAAATCCCACAAGATCTTGACCATCTGATTTTCTGTGACTCTTTCAGGCTGATGTTCCCACCAGTTTGTTGCTGTTTTAATATTATAATTTTTGCACAAATTCCAATGGATCATTTGTGCTACTGAATTGTGTCGCAATTTATAATCAGTCTGTGCGATTTTTTTACAGCAGCTGAGTATGTGATCAACAGTTTCGTCAGCTTCTTTGCAAAGTCTGCATTTGGCATCATCAGAGGATTTTTCGATTTTGGCCTTAATGGCATTTGTGCGGATAGCTTGTTCTTGCGCAGCCAGGATTAGTGACTCTGTTTCTTTCTTTAATGTACCTGTTTTTAACCATAACCAAGTTTGTTCACTGTCCACTTTATCTTTTATTTTTTCCAGAAATTGACCATGCAGTGCTTTGTTCTGCCAACTCTCCATTCTTGATTTTATCACATCTTTTCTGTATTCTTGTTTCGTCTGTTGGGCCTTCAGTAGATTTTTGCACCTGATTTTCGGGGCAGATATAGTCTATCAGTATCACCACGTGGATGTAAACTGTGATACTTTATTATTATTATTATTATTATTATTATTATTATTATTATTATTAAAGAGTTTTAATAGATTTTACAAATGTTTTCCCTTCTCCCTATCCCCCCTCCAATCCTCTCTCCCCCCAACCTCCCAGAGCAAAATACAGGGTATAAACATTTAACAATCATACACTAAGATAAGCTAACTAACTATAGCATCCTACCTCCCCTTGTACTTTAACTCCCCTTTTATTAAGCTAACTTTAGATAAATTATAACATTTCTTGTTCATTCATAAGCTAATTGAAATTTCTTAGTCGGATATTTATTTTGAATGTAATCAATCCATCTTCTCCATTCCAACTTATATTTTTCATCTGAATGGTCCTTCAAATATGCTGAGATTTTGGCCATCTCTGCTAAGTTTACTACTTTTAACATCCATTCTTGAATAGTAGGCAATTCTTCCTTCTTCCAGTACTGCGCCACCAACAATCTTGCTGCCGTTGTTAAGTTCAGAATCAAATTAGTCTCTATAACTGTACAGTCGCTTCTTAAATGTTATTTTAGTGCACCGCACCCCGGGTTTCATAGTAAACAGCAACAGAATAAAATAAGGTCGTGAATTACTTCACTTGGCAGTTTCCTCAGAAATCAGTTATTAATTTCAAAATATTTCAGTTTTAATAAGAGGCTCACAATTGGATCTGCTTGGATTTCTTCTTTGTATGTTTTAATATTTTTTTTGACATGGATAGAAAGCATGCCGTCACTTTGGCCCAAGGGAAAAAAAATTGCAAATGCTGCTTTTAAGGTGGTACAGATCAGCCCTCCACTTACGACCCACAGTTGCTGAGACTTTAAGCGAATTTTGCCCCATTTTGCGATCTCCTTGCCACCATTGTTAAGTGAGTCACACGGTTGTTAAGCGAATCTGACTTCCCCGTCGATTTTGCTCGTCAGGAGGTCGCTAAAAGGGTATCGCGTAACCCAGCAATGGTCATAAATATGAGTCAGTTGCCAATTTTGACCATGGGGATGCCGCAATGGTCGTAAGCGTGAGAAACAGTCGCAAGTAGCTTTTTTCAGTTCTGTCGCTAAATGAAGCGGAGGACTACCTGCCATCGCCCAAAGGGCTCATATGGCGGCTTAGTGGCCTCATGCCTATCTGTGATTGTTCCCCCCCCCAGGAGCTGGCCGAAGTCTGCAAACGCAATGAAGGAGATGCTG
This sequence comes from Thamnophis sirtalis, assembly GCF_051295495.1. Taxonomy (NCBI): domain Eukaryota; kingdom Metazoa; phylum Chordata; class Lepidosauria; order Squamata; family Natricidae; genus Thamnophis; species Thamnophis sirtalis. The sequence goes on from NW_028261384.1 coordinate 5,021,666, forward strand.
ATGAGAAGAATGTGGACCGCCTGATGGGGCTGGGCAGCTCACGGTAAGCGGTTCGAGACAGCGTGGGCCAACGGTTGCTAGCCGCTGGGCCAGGAACCTGGTTCTACTCAGAGATCGTATGAGATCGTCTGTCATAGTCTTTTCACATTTCAATCCATTTTGCCACCTTTAGACGCCGCTTGCCCCACAGGGTTCATCCTTGTGGGTAGCCATCTTGAATGGCAGTTGGAACTAAACCGCATCCAGCTCCTCTGTGTATTCTCCTTCTAGAGATGTTGAAGGAGGATGTTGTGGCCAGCTTTTCCGAAGGCTAAATAGTGGTTTGCCACCTATAGATGCCCCTTGCCCCGCAGGGTTCAATCAAGGAAAAAAAAAACAAAATCCAATCCATACTAGACACTGGGAAAAAAAGGCGTGCCCAGCCGCGGCAGCCATCTTGCCTCCAAATCACAGTTTTGGAGAAGTCTGCATGTTTTTGAGCATGCAGCATCTCTTTTGAGCCAGGGGTTGGACTGGACTCGGACAGGGGTGTCAAACTCAATTTCATTGAGGCTGCAGTAGGTGGGGGTTTACCTCGGGTGGGGTGGGGGGTGGCAGAGTGGGCGTGGCCAGCTTGACATCACTCATGTTGGGAACACCTGTGGTTGCCCGGGCACTCTGCCAACGAAAACACTCCCGAGCTCCGTTTTCAGCTGCGACGGCCTCCTGCAGCCCTCTGCCAACGAAAACACTCCCGAGCTCCGTTTTCAGCTGCGACGGCCTCCTTCAGCCCTCTGCCAGTGAAAACACTCCCGAGCTCCGTTTTCAGCTGCGACGGCCTCCTGCAGCCCTCTGCCAGTGAAAACAGAGCTTGGGGGGAGCTCCTCCTTTTTTGCTGGCAGAGACACCACAGGCCGGTCCTTGGCTGTTTCCAGGGTGGCCCCACGGGCCACATATAAGCACCCCGCAGGACAGATCCAGCCGGTGGGCCTTGAGTTTTACACTCCTGGTTTAGAAGCTCTCCGAGATCCTTACCGACTCTCTTATTGTGAGATATTCTGAGATAGTTGATGTACCAAAATAAGAAGAAGGCTTGTGCAAGCAATTCAAACACCTCCTTAACTCACATACATATGAGTGGAAGGTGGGGGGGTGTAGAGCGTAATCAGTTCTTCCAAGACACTCTTTATTTGATTACGGGCCATCAAATTGGTGTCAACTCATTCCCGACAAGACCGAGTGTTAAATATTGTTGAATTGTTCTGACTGTCAGTAACATCCTCTGAGCTCTCTGATTGGCTGAGAGCTCCAGAGGGTGTTGCCGACACACTGTTATTGTTGATTGGCCGAGGGACTGACGTCAGCAGTTGCTGTCGCGTCCCCGGCCTGTGATTGGTTAAACTAGAATATAAATACCTTGGCGGGAGTTTCCCGTCCCTTGAATCGCCTTCAACCGAATAAAGAGTTCTTCTTGTTTGAAACCCTGGCTGTGCGTTGTCCCTCCGTCAATACTTAAAACTGGCGACGAGGATGGGATTCGGCGATTCCACGCAAGCCTAGGTTTAAAGACAGAGAGTTTATTCCAGCTAGCTGCTGTAAGTCGCTGTCCGCGCCAGCACCGAACGCTGAGGAAAATTTTTCCTGTCACGACTTCAGTCCATCCGCTCCTCACAGTCAGTTGAGCCAGTATGAATTCATTGCCGCCTTTCGCTCCGCCGGCGAATCCTGGGAAGGATTCATGGAGCGCTTTGAAACATATCTAATCGCAACTAAAAATCAGGCTCAAACGGATGAGGAGAAGTGCAGCTTTTTCTTATCATGCTGCGAACCCTCAATGTTTGCCTCAGCCAGAGCCATGGCTGCTCCCAGACCCGCATACAAATTGGGCTGGGACAACTTGATGGCCAAGTTAAAGGGGCACTATGCCCCAACGCCATCCAAGATTGCCCGCAGTTTCGCATTCAGAAGGCGGGTACAGAAGCCGGGGGAGACGATCAGTCAATTTTTGGAAGCCCTGCGCACTGTGGCGGCCCAGTGCGATTTTTCGAACTTAGAAGAAAACCTAGTCGAGCAGTTTGTGTGTGGTGTGCGGGATGTACACTTAAGAAGCCGCATGTTCCGCCACCATGACATTACGCTGCTCCAAGCAGTCGAGATCGCAAGAGCAGCTGAGCTCTCGGAGCAATCGACCGCCGATCTGGAGCGGCTACAGCTGTCAACTAACCCGGCACCGGCCTCACAAGTGCATGACATTGACTATGATGATATAATCCCTTGTGAGGACCGGGAGCCAGACAACATCGATCAAGTCCGCGCACAACCACGGCGGAAGCCACCTGCTCAATCCACAGCCGCACCGCAAAACGCCAGGGTGCCTTGCCTTAGCTGCGGAGGCCGCCACGACCGCCAAACGTGCCAATTCAAGAATGCGATCTGCCGCCGCTGTCAGAGGCAGGGGCACCTCGCCCAAGTGTGCCGAGCCTCCTTGCCGGCCCCTGCCTTCTTCCAAACTTCTGAGAGGACCAAGCAGCAACAGCGCCGCCAGCAGAGACCAGCTCGCAGAGGAGATGACTGCCACACTGTTTCCGAGCCGCAGGAAGTGGAAACCTCCATCAACCAGGCCTCCTCAGGCAACCGCAAAATCACGGCCAATGTCCACCTGGCAGGTCAGCCTTGCCAGATGGAGGTGGACTCGGGTTCCTCCCGATCGTTATTATCTTGGGACATGTTCTCAACCCTCTGCCCTACAGTTCCCCAAAATAAGTTAGCCCCATCCCGGGTACTCTTAAGGGACTACCAAGGGAAGTTGATCCCTGTTCTGGGATCCTTTCCTATCCCTGTTAGATATGGCAATTTCAAGGGAGAGCTGCCAATCATAATTGTAAAACACAATTTACCGGCTCTTCTTGGCCTTGACTGGTTTAAGACACTGGGACTGTCCATCGGGGGGGTCCACCAAGTTAAAACTGCGACAATAGAGGACGTCCTGCAGGAGTTCTCTGATGTGTTTGATGGACAGCTAGGGTGTTATAAGGGAACCCCCATCTCCCTTAGCTTAGATCCTCAGATTGCTCCTATTAGGCTGAAAGCCCGCAGGGTGCCTTTTGCCTTAAGGGCCAAAGTTGACGCCGAACTGGACAAATTATTGGCGCAGGGTGTCATCGAGCCAGTCGATCATGCTCCATGGGAGACTCCCATAGTTCTTCCGGTCAAGCCGGATGGCTCGGTGAGAATCTGCGCCGACTACAAGTCGACGATCAACTTGGCCCTTCAGGCAAACCCCTATCCAGTCCCTGTTGTGCAACACCTGCTCCATTCCCTGGGGCAGGGTTGCATATTTGCCAAACTGGATATGGCGCAAGCCTATCAACAGCTCCCGGTGGATGACGATGCGGCGGCTGCCCAGACCATCGTCACTCATCGTGGGGCTTTTCGTTGTCGCCGCCTGCAATTCGGCGTATCCGTGGCCCCGGGGATCTTCCAAAGTCTCATGGAGCGCCTGCTCCATGGACTTCCGGGGGTAGTGCCATATTTCGATGACGTTCTGATCGCTGCTACAAGCCGCTCAGAACTCATCGAAGTATTAAGGAAGGTCCTCTGTCGTTTCAGGGGCGCGGGATTAAAATTAAAGAGCAGCAAATGCTCATTTGCTGTCCCTAGGGTAGAATTCTTGGGCTTCTTAATAGATGCCCAAGGCATTCACCCTACACCTTCTAAGATTGCCGCCATTAGGAACGCCCCTGCTCCCACCTCCAGGGCGGAGCTACAGGCGTTCCTAGGGCTGCTCAATTTTTACGCCCCCTTTATTCCTCACAAGGCGTCACTAGCCGAGCCGCTGCATCGGTTGCTCGACCGATCCGCGGCCTGGCGCTGGGGAAGCCGCGAAGCGCATGCGTTCGCGGCTGTCAAAGAGACGCTGACGTCATCGGCAGTCCTCATTCAATATCATGATGGGTTGCCTCTGACGTTGGCGTGTGACGCCTCCCCATTTGGAGTAGGGGCTGTCCTGAGCCATATCCTCCCTAATGGCTCAGAAGCCCCTGTGGCCTTTTATTCTCGGACACTCTCCTCGGCGGAGCGCAATTACAGCCAGATCGACAAGGAGGCTCTGGCTGCAGTGTCCGGGATTAAGAGGTTCCACGATTACCTCTACGGTCGGCACTTTACCCTTGTCACCGACCATAAGCCACTCCTTGGGCTTTTGGCGGGGGACAAGCCGACCCCCTCCATTTTATCCCCCCGCATGACTCGCTGGACGGAGTTCCTCGCAGCGTATTCGTATACGTTGCTGTACCGTCCAGGCAAACAGCTAGGGCATGCAGATGCCCTCAGCCGTTGCCCACTCCCGGAGACGGACACCGCCCCAGTGCCCTCTCTCTCAGTCCTTTCCATTGCCGCCTCCGGGTTCCCACTCTCTGCCGCGGACGTGGCAGCCCACACGAAGGCCGATCCGATCTTGTCCCAGGTCTCTTCCTGGGTTCTAAGGGGATGGCCAGCAGACAAAGTGGCAGAGGGCTTCCAGCCCTTTAAAAATCGCCAGGCTGAGATCTCCCTCCACGGGGGTTGTCTCATCTGGGGGGATCGGGTGCTGATCCCCACCGCACTCCGGCCACTGGTTTTGGATCTGCTCCACAAGGACCACCCGGGCATAGCACGAATGAAGGCATTGGCCCGTAGCTATGTCTGGTGGCCCTTGCTGGACACAGAAATAGCGGCCCATGTGGGCCGCTGCACGACCTGTCAATTATCCAGGCCCAACCCCCCAGCCGGGCCTGCTCGTGAGTGGGAGGCTCCGAGAGGCCCATGGTCTCGCCTCCACATCGATTTCGCCGGTCCCTTCCACGGCCAAAACTTCCTGGTAGTGGTGGACGCCTACTCTCGATGGGTGGAGCTAGTCCTCATGGGCTCCACCACAGCCGAGAGTACGGTCAGGGCCCTGCGAAGGATGTTCGCAACCCACGGGTTGCCGGACGTGGTGGTCTCGGACAATGGGCCACAGTTCACGTCCACCACCTTCCAGGAGTTCTTGGCCGAGCAAGGGATCCGGCATGCGCCCATAGCCCCGTACCACCCGGCCAGCAATGGCCGGGCGGAACGGGCGGTCCGCTCAGCTAAGGAGGCACTGAGCCGCATGGACCGGGGCGACTGGCAGGCGAGGGTGGCGGCTTACCTGCTAAGCCAACATTCCACCCCCTGCCCAACTACCAACAAAAGCCCCGCGGAGCTCTTGATGGGCAGGCGCCTGCGGACTCCCCTGGATAGGCTTCACCCGCTCTATTCAGGGGATCAGCCGAGCAATCTGGGGGTCCTCCCTCCCCGGTCCTTTAAGCTAGGGGATCCAGTGTGGGCTCGGTCGTTTACGGGGGAACCAAAATGGGTGCCGGGTGCTATCGTTGCCCTGACTGGCCCATGTTCTTTCAGGGTCCAGTTGGCAGATGGAACCCAATGGAGACGCCACCTGGATCAATTGAGGAGGCGTCTCCCGTCGCAGGCTGGTGGCCGCGAACCCCTGAGGGACAACACCGCAGCCCCGGGGTTGCAATGTGAAGCCTTCGCCACTCCAGGCCTCAACCTGCACCAAGCACAAAACCCTCAATCCGAGAAACCACATCCAAGGGCCTTTGCCACACCAGGCCCCCTCCTGTTTCAACAACAGCGTCCTCAATCCGGCAGTCCGCAACCGGGGGCCTTCGCCACACCAGGCCCTGTTTACCCAAGCGCCGCCCAAAGGGACGCCAATCCAACAACTCAAGCCGAGGACGCACAGAGAATTCCCCCCACGACAAGTGACGCGCCCCCACGGCTACACTTACCGTTGCAGTTGAGCCCGCCTTCTGGGCCTTCCCGAAAGGGCGTGCCTCGGAGCTACACTCCCTTCGGGGAGGAGCTACCACGAGGAGGTCCTCCTCCGCCGACGACTTCTCCTGCAATGAGAAGATCTGGGCGGGTCCGGCGCCGCCCAGCATATCTTAAGGACTACGCATGCTCTGTTTCGGGCATGCGCAGAACTGGGGGAAAGGGGTGTTAAATATTGTTGAATTGTTCTGACTGTCAGTAACATCCTCTGAGCTCTCTGATTGGCTGAGAGCTCCAGAGGGTGTTGCCGACACACTGTTATTGTTGATTGGCCGAGGGACTGACGTCAGCAGTTGCTGTCGCGTCCCCGGCCTGTGATTGGTTAAACTAGAATATAAATACCTTGGCGGGAGTTTCCCGTCCCTTGAATCGCCTTCAACCGAATAAAGAGTTCTTCTTGTTTGAAACCCTGGCTGTGCGTTGTCCCTCCGTCAATACTTAAAACCGAGTGGCTTGTGTTTTTCCCTCCCAAAGATTGGCCTTGTATTCCATCTCTCAGGCTGGGGGGGTGAAATTATACGCCCCTCAGACAGGGTTCACAATTTGGGAGTCCTCCTGGACCCACAGCTGACTTTAGAACATCATTTGTCGGCTATGACCAGGGGGGCATTTGCCCAGGTCCACCTGGTGCACCAATTGCGTCCCTACCTGAACCGGGAGGCTCTTGCAACAGTCACTCACGCCCTTGTGACCTCAAGACTGGACTACTGCAATGTGCTCTACATGGGGCAGCCCTTAAAGAGCATTTGGAGACTTCAGCTTGTCCAGAATGCAGCCGCGCGAGCGATTGTGGGTGCACCTCGGTACACCCACATTACACCTATTCTCTGCGAGCTGCACTGGTTACCAATTGGTCTCCAGATACGCTTCAAGGTGCTAGTTGTCACTTATAAAGCCCTACATGGTATTGGACCTGGGTACTTGAGAGACCGCCTGCTGCCAATTACCTCCCTACGACCAATTAGATCCCACAGATTAGGCCTCCTCTGAATCCCATCTGCCGGCCAGTGTCGACTGTCGATCCCTCGGGGGAGGGCCTTCTCTGTGGCTGCTCCGGCCCTCTGGAACGATCTCCCCGTGGAGATTCGGACCCTCACCACCCTTCAGGCTTTCCGCAAAGCTATTAAGACCTGGCTGTTCCGGCAGGCCTGGGGCTGATGAGTTCCCAGCCCCACTCGAATCGTTGCGACTGTTGCGTTGTTTTTAATCTGTTTTTTGTATTTGTATTTGTCTTTGTTTGTTGTTGTATCCCCCCCCCCTCCCCAACCTTGTTTGTTAGCCGCCCTGAGTCCCTCGGGAATAGGGCGGCATACAAGTGTAATAAACATTGAACATTGAACTCTTGATGACCACCTAGATCAATGAAAGTGAACCTTTTTCACCTCAGGTGCCCTAAGCAGGTGCATGCATGTGCACATGCCCACCCCCATAATTTAATGCCCCCCCCTGCGCCGTGCCCCTGCGCATGTGCTCGTGACACACACACACCCTTGCACCGCGCATGCACTTTTTTGGAGCCTGGAGAGGGCAGAAACGGCCTCCCCCAACTCCCTGGAGGGGAGGCCAGAAACGGCCCGTTTTCTGACTTCCGGTGGGCCCCGTAGGCCCGTTGTTTTGCCTTCCCCAGGCCCCAGAGGCTTCCTGGAGCGTGAAAAATGGCCCAACACGCAAACCGGAAGCTTGGGAACAGACTTCCTGGTTGCCCCTTGGGCTGTTTTTCTCCCTCCGGAAGGGGAAAAACAGCCAAAAATCAAGCCGAAAACCAGCTGATCAGCGTGCGCATGCACACCGGAGTTGACCGGGCCCTCAGAAATGGCTCCACATGCCATAGATTCGCCATCACGGACCTAGATCTATCTATCTCCTGGGAGGAGCCACCAGAGTGAGGAATTCTGGGAGTTGGAGTCCATATGTCTTTAACGTTGCTGAAATTGAGAAATGGTGGTGTAGGATGACCTTCAGAGAAATAGGCCAGATTCCCATTACGACGGTCGTGACAGATCTGCATCAGGCGGATCGCAAAGGGGGAAACCACGTGACTTGGGGACACTACAACCGTTGTGAATCAGTTGCCAAATGTCAAAAATTTGGATTACTTGACTGGGGTGTGTGTGTGTGTGCTATGACGGTCATAAGTGCGAGGACTGGTCCTAAATGGAAGTTTTTAAAGAAGATGTTGGACAGCCATTTGTCTGTAGTGCCGTAGGGTTTCCTGCCTCAGCCAGGGGGGTTGGACTAGAAGACCTCCAGGGTCCCTTCCGACACTGCCATTCTATTCTATTCTAAATCAGTTTTTTTCAGAGCCGTCGTAACTTTGAACAGTCACTAATTATAGGCCGAGGAATATACCTGTGTGTTGTTGGCAAGGATGAATTCTGCGTAGATTGATTTGATTTGATTTGATTGTATTTCTATGCCGCCCTATTCCCAGAGGGACTCAGGGCGGCTCACAAACCAAGTAAGGGGGGGGGGGGATACAAACGGACAAACAACACCACAATTTAAAAACAATCAACAGCCACACAATTCGAGCGGGGACAGGAACTCGTCAGCCCCAGGCCTGTCAGAACAGCCAGGTTTTAAGGGCTTTGCGGAAGGCCTGGAGGGTGGTGAGGGTTCGAATCTCCATGGGGAGCTCGTTCCAGAGGGCCGGAGCAGCCACAGAGAAGGCTCTCCTCCGGGTGGTCGCCAGTCGGCATTGGCCGGCGGATGGAATTCGGAGGAGGCCTAATCTGTGGGATCTAATCGGTCTGTTGGAGGTAAGTAGCTCTTGATAACGGCTCTTTCTTTCTAAAGACATGTCCCGTTTTGGCACCCTCTGAGCAAGGCCGAGGGGGTTTTATTTCTGGAAAACAAAAAAATTCCCTTCAGGATGACGAACCCGCAAAAGGAAAATAGAAAGAAAGAAAAAGCAAAAATTAAGCCCTCCTTGCTATTTAATTCCTTTTTTTTCCTTTTTTTTTATTAGGAATGCTGGTGGAAGAATGGTGTTTTCCAAGGAAGATAAAGAAGCTGCCAAGCTGGGCCTCTCCGTGTTTACGGTAAGTTGTGTGGCCACACAGTTTTTGTGGCAGAATCCAGCGTTGTTGTCTCGCTGCTTTCCTAAATTCTGGGTTGTTTTTGTTTTGTTTTTTTAATCCGTTTCTCTTTTGCCTCGGGAATTTCAGCATCAACCAGTGGCCAAGACTGCCAAGCCCTCAACTCCTCCGAGGAAGCTGGATGAGGAAGGCAAGGAGGCGCCGGAGTAAGTCGCCCTCTTGACTTTTATTATTTTCTTTTCTTTTTATTTTATTTTATTGAACCACGCACGGAATCCTTCCGTTTACAACAGCGTGCTCAAGGGACCCTTCAAAGTTGCAACGCTAATATGACGACCGTTTTTCAAAACTTGTAACCACACTGCAGCCCCCCACGTGATAACAAAAATTCATATTTCTAATCGCGTGAGAGGATGCAGATGACATTTACTTAAGACGGTTGCTGTGTCCCGGGGGGGGGGTGTTTCACGTGATTGAAGAGCCGAGGTGGCGCAGTGGTTAGAGTACTGCAGGCTGACTTATCTGAAGTTCTGCTGTTCAAATCTCACCGGCTCAGGGTTGACTCAGCCTTCCATCCTTCCGAGGTGAGTAAAATGAGGACCCGGATTCTTTTTTTTTTTTTTTTTTTTTGTCAAAGATTCTTTTATTACATTTTCATTTTCCTTTATACAATCACTTAAATACTGTGCAGTTAAAAAAAAACAACAATAAACAACTCATAACACTTCTATCCTACATACACCCTTCCTTCTACCCCTCCAACTTTCATTTCCCCCTTCCAACAATCCCCTCTTCTACTTCCCTTCCCCCTCAGCCATTCCTTTCTCCCCTTCCCACCATCTCACCCTCCTTACATTCCCTTCTCACTCCCTCTTAATTCCCCCCTCTTCTTTCCCTCTACACCTCGCTTCGGTGTATTTCTAGTATTCATTGGTCTATTTGTTTTATACTAACCCGGATTCTTGTTGGGGGCAATATGCTGACTCTGTAAACTGCTTAGAGAGGGCTGAAAGCCCTATGAAGCGGTATATAAGTCTAACTGCTATTGCTATTGCTATCATCTTTGTCCACCCTCTGAACCAGCAGAAGGTGGCAAAGGGAGGGGGGGTCAGTGGGGAAGCCAGATTCACTCAGCAGCCATGTTACTAACGTAAAGAACAGAACAGAATTCAATTCTTTATTGGCCAAGTGTGATTGGACACACAAGGGATTTGTCTTTGGTGCAGATCAGGGGTGGGTTCCTGCCGGTTCTAACCGGTTTGCTAGAAGCAGTTCCGCAAATCTAGCGCACCATTTAGAACCGGTTCGCCCCCCCCTCACTCACTCACCCCCCCGGGCCCCCGCCCATCCGAACACCGCTCATCCGCTCGCTCTCCCCACCCATCCGCCCCACGCCTCTAAGAGCCCTATAGAGAGCCCTTGGCTCTCTGTTGCTACCTGCCGAGGGGGTAAGTGAGCTCCTTGCTGGCGCAGCGGCTTTTGGGGCTAATGGGGCTTCGGTTTCCAGCCCGACAGCCCCCGCCGCTTCTGGATGTCTGTTGCGGTCACGAGGAGCCGAGAAGAGCGCGAAGGTTCTCGGCGCTTAGGGAAGCCGCGAAAGCGGCTGGGAGAGGCGCGCGGCTTGGTTTAGCCTCCCTGGACGTCACAGCAGCAGCCCCAAGCGCGCTGATCTATAGCCTCGTTTTGAGGGCAGGAGTTGAAACAATTTATGTCCAGGATGTTAGGGTTCTTTAGATATTTTCACAGCCCTCTTTTTGACTCGTGTAGTGTACAGGTCCTTGATGGAAGGCATGTTGGTAGCCATTGCTTTTTTCTGCAGTTCTAATTATCCGTTTAGTTTTAGTTTAGTTTTGGTTTATTTGTATGCCGCCCTTCTCCAGGAGGGACTCAGGGCGGCGAACAACTCAAAGGGGGAAAAAGGGGACATAAACACAATACACGTAATTAAAATACACCAAAATCACACAGCCATACCAGTCGAGAGGGGAGGGGAACTCATCAACCCCAGGCCTGCCGGCACAGCCAGGTTTTGACGGCTTTCCGGAAGGCCTGGAGAGAAGTGAGGGTCCGGATCTCCGCGGGGAGTTCGTTCCAAAGGACCGGAGCTGCCACAGAGAAGGCCCTCCCCCCGGGTAGTAGCCAGATGGCATTGGCTGGTAGACAGAACCCGGAGGAGGCCGACCCTGTGTGATCTAATGGGTCTTTGGGAGGTAATTGGCAGCAGGCGGTCTCTCCGTTGAAGTCCGTGTCTGTCTTGTTGGGTTGCAGAGCCAAACCAGACAGTGATGGAGGTGCAGATGACAAGTCTCAATCATTCCTCTGCAGAACAGAATCAGCAGCTTCTTGGGCACTTTTGAGCTTCCTGAGTTGGCCCAGAAAGAACATCCTTTGTGGTGCTTTTTTTGATGATGTATCCGTTTTAGGTCTTGAGATACGATAGAACCTAGAAATCTGAAGATCTCTAGCAATGATTCACTGATCCATTGTGGCAAGAAAAATTGCAAAATGGGGCAAAACACACTTAAGAATCTCTTGCTTGGTCACATACATTTGGGACTCCGTTGTGGTCATAAGTCGAGGACTATCTGCAGCATATCATTTTTTATTTATTTATTTATTTATTTTGTGGTACCTACATGAGCCAAGTCCCCTTTGGCGTTAAGTGAGGATATTTGGTGTGGAACACAAAACAGTGGGGGGGGGGAAGTCAATCCTTTCCTTGATTTATCTGGCAGGAGCAAGGCCGCCAAGAAGTCGAAGAAAGAGAAGGTCAAGAAGAAGAAGAAGGAGAAAAAGAAACAGAAGAAAGAAAAGAAAGAGAAAGAAAAAGAGAAAGACCAGAAGAAGAGAAAGTCTTCGTCATCAAATAACCCTAATCCGGATAACGAGAAAAGGTATCATTTGAGGCTGTGGGCTGGGGAATTCTGGGAGTTGAAGCCCACTCATCTTAAAGCATGCTGGCTGGGGAATTCAGATTTGCAAGGTCCTGTAACTATAACTGTTCTAATAGCTGTAGGTCTAGAGGGTGTATTTAGTCGTGGCACGACAAAACCGCACTCGACTAAAGCACGCCCGATTAAACCGCGTCGCTGACATCATCAGCAGGGCGACAACAGCCAGCGCGGAGAAAGAAGGGCGCTTTAAATAGCGCTTTGAAAGCAAGCCGATTCAAGTTAAGGTAAGGGTTAGCTTTAGGGTTAGCTTTAGGGTTAGGTTAAGGGTTAGGGTTAGGTTAAGGGTTAGAGTTAGCTTTAGGGTTAGGTTAAGGGTTAGGATTAGGTTTAGCGTTAGGTTAAGGGTTAGGTTTAGGGTTATGTTTAGGATGGGGTTAGGTTTAGGGGTTAATTTTAGGTTTAGCGTTTACAGCGTGCTTTTTTCTCCACGCTGTTGTCGCGCTGTGATGACGTCAGCTACGCGGTTTCGTCGAGCGCCCTTTAGTCGAACACGGTATTGTGGTGGAACCATATTTAGTTTAGTTTAGTTTAGTTTATTAGTTTTGTATGCTGCCCACTCCTGAACAACTCCAGGCAGCTTACAATAAAAAGGGAAGGGGGATAAATAAGACAATACAACAATTTAAATACAACAACATTCATAATTAAAGTGGGGCTGGAATACTTCAACAGCCCCAGGCCTGCCGGAACAGCCAGGACTTAGTAGCTTTACGGAAGGCCGGGAGGGTAGTAAGGGTCCGGATCTCAACGGGGGGTCGCCAGCCAGCATTGGCTGGCAGATGGAATCCGGAGGAGGCCTAGTCTGTGCGATCTAATAGGTCTCTGGGAGGTAATTGGCAGGAGGCGGTCTCTCAGGTACCCAGGTCCGATGCCATGCAGGGCTTTAAAAGTAACGACTAGCACCTTGAAGCGTGTCCAGAGACCAATGGGCAGCCAGTGCAGATCACAGAGGATAGGTGTGACGTGGGTGTACCTGGGTGCACCCACAATCGCTCGCGCGGCTGCGTTCTGGACTAACTGAACACTCTTCGAACACTCTTCAAGGGCCGCCCCATGTAGAGCGTGTTTCAGTAGTCCAGCCTTGAGGTGACGAGGGCGTGAGTGACTATCCGAAGGGCCTCCCGGTCCAAAAGCACAACACCAGATGACGACGTTTCTAATAGATGTTCACGTACAGACAGGACAGGTTATAGCAGATTCAACAGGGATGCAAATCCTTCTGGAAACCTTGTATCGACGAATTCTTTGGAAAAGAAGATTGATGATCTTGAAAAGGATCTAGCAAAGGAGCGACAAGAAAGCCGGAGGCTTGTGAGGATAGCCCAAGACAAAGAAGAGTTGATTGGGAACTTAAAGGAGGAAATTGATTTATTAAATAGGGATCTAGTCCAGTGTTTTTCAACCACTGTGCCGCGGCACACTAGTGTGCCGTGACATAGTGTAAGGTGTGCCGTGGGAAAAACACCTGCCTATAGTCAATATAGGCACAGAGTTAAATTTTTTAAACATTTTCTAATGGTGGTGTGCCTCGTGATTTTTTTTCATGAAAAAAGTGTGCCTTTGCACAAAAAAGGTTGAAAAACACTGATCTAGATGATATAGAAGATGAAAATGAGCAATTAAGGCAGGAAAATAAGACACTGCTAAAAGTTTTTCCTAAGTCTGGTCTATCTTATAGGGCTGACAGATGTAACTAATGTTTTGCTTTTAACTTAGCAAACTTTACAGTGTCCTTATGCACCAAAGACAAATCCCTTGTGTGTCCAATCACACTTGGCCAATAAAAGAATTCTATTCTATTCTATTCTGATAAAGATCAGTAATTGTATACTTGAAAGACTGTGGGAGAGAAAAAACTTTGCTGGAGAGGAATTCCCTGTAAATTAAATAAAAGTGATTTATCGGGATGAGGACTTGGCTTCATGCTGCTGGGGAAACCTAGATCAGAAAACACTGAGATTGGGCTCAGTTATGGTCATAAGTTGAGGACCCCCTGAGTAGCTTTTATAATAAAAGCCTCCATGATATTGATATTCTAGCTTGATCTACCTCCTTCCAGGTCAAAAAGGGATGACTACCGACACCGAAGTCATAGAAAGTGCCCGGCTTCCGGAAAAGACAGAACTTCAGACTCCCGGAAAAGGACACGGGATGAGTCCACACATTACTTCCCAGCCAAGAAGAGGCATGACACGGATTCAGACAATTGACCCATCCTTGTAAAACAAACCCAGATTTACCCATCATGTCGATGCTTCGACCGTCAAGCGGAAACGAATTCTGGTTTGGTTCAAAATTCCGCATCCTTTTTCTTGACGGGACATTGTTCTCCCCCCACATCCATTGGCACCGCTGCTCAAAAATTATTATTATTATTTTTCTCAAAAGAATCCTGTTCTTTAACGGACATAAAAAAATAGCCATCCTAACCTGGTCAGAGGAAGGCGATAAAACTATTGTCAAATGCCAGGTGCAAAATAAGGAATGATGAGAAGTTTTTGTTTTTCCTCCCAACGTTGGTTAAAAAAAAACTCTTGATGGCTTGCGTATACATTTTTTTTTTTAAAAGCAATAGAATTTGGGGGATCCCAGGTAACGGGAGTTATTTCCAAGTTGCGAAAAATCCGATTCTGAATTTCATCAGGCCAAACCAAGGAATGGAAACAGTTTATGGGATTTGTTGGGGTTTGTGTGTGTGTGTGTGTGTGTGTGTGTGGTTGCGACTGTCAGCCGATTTCAGAAGCAGCCTCAGATCTTGTAATTAAAGAACAGATTGATTACAGGTATTGTCTTTAAATTGAATCATTGGGATCCGATCAGCACCTTTCTTCTCTCTTGACAAAACCGTCAAGGTTATCGGCTGCTGATGTGTCTTCCAAGCTAAAATTATATTCCGCATTTTTTCTCTTAGGTCCAGGAATTTTGGGGCATTATGCCAACTCCAGAAGAAGAAAACGTATGGCAAAGGGATGAATGTATTTAATCTTCAAGGTGTTAATGAACTTGGCTTATTTTTTTCCCCAGCAGGCTGCCTCACTGCCGATTTTAAAACTTCTTCTTTTTGCAATTTAAAAATTACGAATCCCTTTGCAATTTACAAATCCTGCACCCTTTTGCAGCTTACAAATTCTAAGCCCCTTTGAAGTTTAAAAAATTAGAAACCCTTTGCAATTTAGAAATGTTGAACTCTTTGCAACTTACAGATTCAAACTCCTTTGCAGTTTACGAATTGCATTTTTTTTTTCAATTTTCAAATTGCAAACCCTTCTGCAACATACAAATTCAAATCCCTTTGAAGAGGGGACTTCAACCATCCTCAGAATTCAAAGAGAATTTAACCTCAGGGAATCCTCCACTTACAACCATTTGTGTAGTGGCCACGCTAAGTGACAGACTCACTTAACGGTGTGACTAACTCAGCTGCAGGGATTCACTTAACAACTGTGAGAAGAAAGGTGGCAAAATGGGGGCAAAACTCACTCAACAATGGAGATTTTCAGGCTCCCTTGTGGTCATAAGTCAAGGACTACCCATACATGTCCCAGATTGACTGAATAACCATGTGATTAACTGAACAACAGCAATGATTCGCTTACAGGAGTGGCAAAAAAGATAAAATGGGACAAATTTAGCAACTGCTGTGCTTAACAACGCAAATATTGGAATCAATTGTGGTCATAAGTCAAGGACTACCTGTAAAAATCTTAACCTATTTGGTATTATATATGTTTTTTTCCTGATTTTCTGATATAATTACATCAGGTTAGATAGCTGGTTTGAATTTGCTTCCCAAAAACAGGAGAAAAAGAGAAAAAAATGGAAGCATTGCTCCCTTTAATTAAAATGTAATTATTAATTAAAAATTAAAATTCGTGTTCAGATTAACCAAGAACTTCATAAAATAACATTTTAATGGCTTTTTTAATGGTTTTGGATTATTTTAAGTTCTCCACACCAAGCGCCATGAGTCTCTTCATCTCGTTTTATCTCATCTTTTTTAAAATTTGGGGAGCCATCCCAAGTCATGTCAGGGTGAGATAGGCAGTGCCTAAGTTTAATTGAACAATAAATGAAATAAACCTGAGGATAAAATCCATGGGGGTGAGGGACCAAATAGATGCATTGAGAAGTGGGGGGAAATAACAGGGAGCCATAAAAGCAACATATAGAAATTAAATAAGGAAGGAAGGAAGGAAAGAAAAGAGAAAAGGAAGGATGGAAGAAAAAAGGGAAGGAGAGAAAGAAAGGAGAGGAAAGGAAAAGAAAGCATGAAAGAAAGAAAAAAAGACAAAAGGAAAGATGGAAGGAAAAGATGAAAAAAGGGAAGGGAAGGAGGAAGAATGAAAGAAAATGAAGAGTAAGAAAGAAGGAAAAAGGAGGAAGAATGAGAAAAAAGGAAGGAAGATAAGAAGGAAGAAGGATGTACAAAAGAAAAAAGGAAAAAAAGAAAGGTGGGCGGAAGGAAGGAAAAAAGGAAAAGAAAAAGGAAAAAAAATGAACTCAAAAAAGTTTTTTTTAAACTGGGAAAGCAGAGAAGTATCTCTTTGGATCTTCTCCCCCCGACCCTCACTTTTAATTGCAAGAAAATTGTTGTGTATGTCTGTCCTGCAGTCGGTCCGGGACTTCGAAGGATGCTTTTCACTCAACAAATTGCTTTACGAGAGGATGCTGGCTGGACCATAAATCCGTGCAATTGAGGTCTTTTTTTTTTTTTATAAAGCATATTTCTCTGCTTAGCACTTCAGGGCTGGCTGGTGCTGGTGCCTCCCGCTGTAAGGGGGAGGAGCAAGGAGAGGAAGTGGGGCCCAAGGACCCCCCAATAACCTCCTTACATAACAAAGTTGGTGAGAAGGGTGGAACTTCTCACCTACGTGTTAAGTGGGGGGAATCCCGTGAGAAAAGCCACTTTATGAACAAAACCGGGGGTCATAAGCCCCCCAGGAGAGGGCGGTCTCACTCCCACTCCACCCCCCCTCCAAAAAAACGGGGGACAGAAAAATGTGAAATTAGGGTGTCGTAAAAGAACAAAACCAAGCCACACACAGGCAGAGGATGCTGCCAAAAACAAGAAATGCCATTGTTGCTTGCAAACCAAAAAAATGTGGAATTTATACTAGAAATATCCATTTAATGTGGTCTTGGATGACACAGCTTTGGCCAGGAAATAGGCTCCCTATCCTAGCAACAGAAATTTTGGCCACATTTGTGGTCATAAGTCAAGGACGACTTGTATGCAAAGGAATCAAGAGACTTTTATCCTCACAATAATTGTTCAAAAAATTTGGAGAAAAAAAACTGGCCAAAGAAAATCGGGCAGATCCAGTAGGGGGCAGCAGAGAATTGAATACAGGAAAAGCCCAGCATTGTTGGAAAGGGAGTTGATGAAATCAACTTTTGACGATGGGATTTGAGGAGTATGGATAGGAAGTGGCTAGAAAAATATTGTGGGCTTTTTTTTTTAAATAGACATTCATATTTGATCATTGATTAGATTAAAATTAAGGAAAGGGTGTATTATGAACATTTTTTCAGAATTTTGGTCATTAGTTTAAGGTATTTAAAATATTGATTATTCATTTAAACTTTTGAGTTTGTTGTATGATTATCTTTGTACTAAAACAGCTGGGTCCCTTTCCTTCCTTCCTTCCTTCCTTCCTTCCTTCCTTCCTTCCTTCCTTCCTTCCTTCCTTCTCCCTCCATCCATTTTCTTTTCTTTTGCTTTCTATCTGCCTTTCTGAACCTTCTCCCTCCATACCTACTTTCCTTTCCCCTCCTTTCTTTCTAGCTCATCACTCTTTCCTTTTTTTCTTTCTTTCCCACTTTTTTTCTTTCACTTCCTTCTTTTTATGCTTCTCTTCTTTTTCTTTATTTCCTTCCTTCCTTTCTCTTCTTTCTGTGTTTTTTCTTTTTCTATTTCCTCTCTTTTTCTTTCTATCTTCCTTCCTCTCCCCTTCCTCCATCACTTCTTTATTTCTGTGTTTCTTTTCTCTCCCCCTCCTCTTCTCTCTCCCCCCTTCTCTTTCTTTCTTTCATAGTACTTGGGAATTCTGGGAGTTGAAATTGACACATCTTAAAAGTCACCAAGATTGAGAAACACTGCTTTAAAGGTATTAAAAAATTATTTTTAAGTTGATTTGGAAATGGACTTATATGTCTGGAGAGAGAACTCTGAAGCACAATTGTTTTTCAGCCCCTTTGCACACTCAATGAATTATGATCCACTAAATTGTTGTAACCACTGATCTTAAGCGAGGACTCTGGAAATTCAGAATAAATAAACCAAGGAGCTGTTGGGGGGACTTGAATTTAGCCACGGATATAAGATTATAAAAATTCTGTCATTAGGGAAGATTCACAGTTGATGTGCCATGGAAAATTCTGCACATAGAGATGAAAACATCTGCAAGAAAACCACCAAGGGCCCCACAATCATGGTTAAATCATGGCTTAGTCGATTGCAGGCGGATGTTGTCAAATCACAATTGATACTATTTACATGCAGAGAACTGGGGATGAAAACACACGCCTGCTAACCCCAACAGGCTAATTTCTCTTCTGCTAGCAAAATGGGTGTTTCTACGAAGGAAAACTACTCCAGACTTCGTTTTAGAACATAGAACATAGGGTTTGGAAGGGACCCTAGAGGTCTTCTAGTCCAACCCCCTTGTGGTACTCTGGGCTAGAAGCTAGTCTTTTTCACCAGAATGCCAGGGGCATTTTAAGGGCTGCTTGGCCCATCATGCTAATGAGAGTTTCTATTTTTATAGTTGTGAGTAGCAGAGGGGGGAAAAAAAGTTTTGATATATTCCTCCCCCCCCCTCTTCTTCTTCCAATGAGAGTCCAGTTTCCTGCCAGTCATTTAATCTGTGAAGTCTTTGTGTAAATTTGCATCTCTAATTAAAAATTAATGATTGGTGGCAGGAGGCCTTTGATAGATAGAAAGCATCTGGTTAAGGAGCATCTTCTGTCAGAGACCACTGGTGCTCATAGGCCTGGTTAAGGATGTAATTTTAATTGTTAGGTAAAGCAGTGGTCGTGACTCCTCCTCCAATGCCACCTGGCCTCAAATCCTCGGGGACCCTTCCCAATTTTTGTGGAGAGGCAGCCTGGCCCTTGGGGCCTGACACAAGGAGCTTCCGTGGACAAGCTGGGAACGGAACCTTGGTTTCCAAGTTTCTAGTCCACATGCTCTCTGATATCTGGAGGAGACACACGTTTCCTCCCAAAATAAAGTCAAGGCCTTTCCCTCTTCAGCTGAAGGTACGGGTAGTCCTCACTTAACGACCGGTTGGTTTGCAACTGTCAGCTGAGTGCGAAGCATCGGCTGCGGTCATAATGCTTGGGATGCTGCCTCCTGGTTGAGTTTTGTGACCAGTTGCGGTGTTTTGTGCTTGTGTGATTGCAATTCACAATGTCTTTTTTTTTTTAATTAGTTTTTGATAAAAACAAAAACTCAACACATCCATTCAAATGAATGAGATTCCTTAACCACCACCAAGGGGAAAAAAATGACTTCGGGGTCCTGTCTGTGCTTCAAGTTATGACCGTAATTCTGAGCACAATTATGGTTGTTGAGGCCAATTTGTAGTTGAGCATCATCAACCTTTCTGCCTTGCGACGCAGCCAAGCGTCTCATTTTTACCCAGCACTCAGAACATAATCAGGTTGGGAGAGATTTTAAAGGTCTTCTAGTCTAACCCTCTGCTCAGGCGAGAGAACCCACACCAGGGGTGTCAAAACTCACAGCCGGATGTGTCACATGTTGGCCACGCCCACTCCGCTTTAGCAAAGGGGGCGGGGGAGTTGCAATACGTCGCATGACGACACGAAACACTCTTCCATGCGGCATCCTGGACAAATGGCTGTGCAATATTTTCTTTAAAAACTTCCCTGATGGCAACCTCTGGAGGGAAGTGGTTCCACTAAGTTAATTGTTCTGTCAGGAAATTCCTCCTTAGTTCTAGGTTGCTTCTCTCCTTGATTAGTTTCCACCCATTGCTTCTTGCCCTGCCTTTGGAGAATAGGTTGATCCCCTCCCCTTTCTTTGGGGGGTAACCCCTCAAATATTGGAAGGCTCCTATCATGCCAAACCTGGTTTTTTCCCATTAAACTAGACATACCCAGCAACTGTTTTGGCCTCCAGTTCCCTAATCCTCTTTGTTGCTCTTCTCTGCACTCTTTCTAGAGTCTCCACATCTTTTCTACATCGTGGTGACTAAAACTGGATGCAAATATTCCAAGTGTGGCCTTTCCAAGACCTTATATAAAGTAGTATTAACACTTCACTTGATCTTGATTCTCTCCCTCTGTTGATGCAGCCTAGAGCTGTGTTGGCTTTTTTGGCAGTTGCATCACACTGCAGGCCCATACTTCAGTAGATCCCTTTTCTCTTAATGGCACAGCTGTCCTCCAGCATCCCTGAGAGAGAACACGTGGGACAGCTTGAGGACCATAATAAAATAAGAAGAGTTGGAAGGGGCCTCAGAGGTCTTCTAGTCCAATCCTCCACTTGAGCAGGAGCCCCTATACCCATGATGGCAAACCTATGGCACATGTGCTACAGATGGTGTTGGAATTTATTCCGGGCGTTTGCGTGCAGGGCAGCTTCTGCTGTCTGAAACACACATACACAGGGATGCAAAAACATCGCACCAGAAACATCTTTCTGGCCTAACGGTCATAACTCACTATGCAGCCTCATGTAACAAGAACTATGTGAGCCAGCTACTCCCACACATGCCCTTTCTCCCCCCTATGCTGTGCTATAACTTTCTATTCCCCCTCTCCCCCTCCCAATGCCATGCAGCTTGTAATCTTCTGTTCCCCCTTTGCCCACCCTTTGCCATGATGTGATTTTCTATTGGTCTATTTGTAGAATGCTGTGAACTTTTCATTAGTTTACTTGTGCCATGTGTGATTATATATGCCTTTTGATACGCTCCTTTTTGATGACGCTGTAACTAACTTTTTCTAACAAAAGAGCCCTTTGATGATCATTTGAAGCTTTTGCTCATCCCAAGGAATTTCGTCTGGTGTTTTCCTTTTGATTAGGCAAGGACACATGAGCAGCCCACCAGTGTGGCGACAACGCCGCAAGATGGCACACAGAGTCATATTTTGTGGCATGACAGCTGTCATCTCCGGCGCACATGATGTGCCAGCCAGCTAATGTTTTGCCCTTCTGGAGGACCAGAGGAGCATTTTCACCCTCCCCAGGCTTTCTGGAGCCTGGGGAGGGGCCATGCACACATGCGCGGGGTGGGGTGTTGCACATCCATCCACCGGGGAGGGGGTCACAAGCACATGTGCAGGTGGGTGGGGAGAATTGAGTGGCCATGTGCACGCGATAGCACCCAATTTTGGCACCCTAAGAAAAAGGGTGCCCTATACCATGCTTGCCCAATCTTTTCTTAAAAACCTCCTAGAATAATCTACCACCCGTGGGGCGAATCAGCCGACGAGAGTGCCGTTACTCGGTATTACATCCCTGCGGGACAGATCGGAGCCCGGCCGAACAAGTCAAACCACCAAACACACCTCAGAGGAATAGTTAAGAGATTTTTATTCTAATAGCTTTAATTACAGTGCTCGTTTGTTGAAATGATAACTGAAAACAAGTATACAAAACAGTCGATTACTGAATTGAAAGAAAACAGATTTCTTTTTCTTGTCCACAACACTAAACAAACCAGTTCTGATCGTGTGTTTCTTGAGTCGCAACAGCTCCAGGTTCTTCAGTGTTTTGTTTTTTTAATATCAAAATACAAAAGAAAAAAAAGAAATTTAAAAAAAAAATAGAAGTTAAAATCTGGGATGGCAAATCTCAAACCTTGCAGTAGGAGATTTTTAAAAAAGGGGAGTTTCTTTCTCGTGTTCCGAAAATGGAATCTAGACACGTCTCTTAAGAATGGAAGGCGTCCGATTACCAAACTCCCGCGTTTTCTATTTTCCCACCCCCACCCCCTCCCTTTCCCGGATGAAGCAACGGAAAGCCTGTGTGACATTTCTTTTTTATTTAAGTACAGTACTTGTGGCTGCTGTTGTGACGTCCGTGCAAGAGGACCGTCTTTGGAAATCATTCTAGGCTGCAGAAATTCAAGGATTTATTATTATTTTTTTCTTTTTGAAGGAGCTAGGCTCCCCAGCGACAGAGAGGAAGAGGAAGATGGCACTCGTAGGTTGGAGGGTGAAAAATATTCGTTTTAAAAACTCCAAATCTAAGGGGCAGTTAAAAGCGTACAGGGGCATGGGAGGGAAGGGGGGGGGGGTTGTCCCAATTTCTCGTCAAATCTGCAATCTCCAATGACTTCGCTCTCCCATCCGCCTCCCATCACAAAAAATACCAAGCGCGGCTAATTTTATGACCGGCAACATGCGAAACTCGCGGGGTGTTCTCTTCACGTCGCTGCAGAAATCGCAAAGGGTCCCAGGTTCAAGACTTCCCGCCCTCCTTCCCCACCAGCCCCGTCTTCTTGAAAAGAACACTCCGTCCCCAGGCTTTAAAACAGGGCTGCGGAAACCAGGCCTCAAGCCCAGATCTGCCAGCCGAGAGGGATCTCGTTTGGATCTAGCCCACACACGCACACACGGCACAAACAAAACCAGATTCCTGGGCAACCATTTTTTTTCCCCCCTTCCCGAATCCACTCAAAAAGTTTTTGGGTGGGCCGTGTGTTTGTTTTTTTTAAAACCTTTTTATCATTTTAAAAAGAGCCGAATAATATTGCATAGGAATACCAGAAACCGCCACGTGGGGAAAAACAAGAACTATTTACATTAAATAAGAAAATAAAAAGCTAAAACTGTTATTTTCTTTTTCTTTCCGGGCATGGTTTTTGCCACATGTAAAGCGTGGTGGTGGTGGTGGTGGTGAAGGACAATCCTGTGGACGAGAAGAGATGATGAAAACAGTTTCTGGCACTCGGTACTACAGAGTAGCACGGTTTGCCACATTAGAGTAAAGCGAGGAGGAGGAGGAGGAGGAGGGGGAGAGGGGGAAGGGGGAGGGGACGGAGAAAAGAGGAGTAACTCAGGGCTTCATTTCTGGTTTCGGAGCTGATTGGACAGCCAGTCCAGTCCTTCATAGAGGCCGTCCCCACTCGTGGCGCAGGTGGCCTGGATGTACCAGTTTCTGTGGCGGAGAGAATGGAGTCCTAGCTTGTCCGTGATTTCCGCAGCATTCATGGCATTCGGCAGGTCCTGGAAAGGGAAGCAACCGGCTTTAGAAAAGGCGTCCCCCCCTCCCCCCCGTCTCCCATCACAGCCACAGAGGGGGGAAAGGCCTATTTTACACACTTGCTAAAAAAAAGGCCCCCCGCCAAAAGCAGTCCTCGACTTATGACTACAATTGATCCCAAAATTGATGTTGCTGAGTGAGACATTTGTTAGGCATCAGAAGATCACAAAAAGGGCTCCCAGGACTCTGCAACTGTCGTAAATGTGAGTCAGTTGCCAAGCGCCCAAATTTCAATCACGTGACTAAATGGGAATGCCGCAACGGTCGCAAGTGTGAAAAACAGGCTGTCACTTTTTTCAGTGCCGTTGTAATTTAGAACGGCCACTAAATGAATGGTTGTAAGGGGAGGACTACCTATATTCTATAATCAAGAGTTTAGGCGTTACATCCATCACTTTTCTGGTGTTTAATGCCGGGAGGGTCCTCGACTTAAAACCCTTTGTTTAGTGGCTGCTAGAAACTACAATGGCAATGGGATTGGTTTTTCCCCACACTTATAGTGGATGCAGAGCTCTAAGGTCAAGCGATCAAACACCGGACCCTTAGCAACTGACTCGTATTTATGACGGTTGCAGGTAACGCCATGGAGGAAAAAACACAGTTCTCCCTTAGAAAGCAGGTAGAAATCCCTTGTGACCCGACAAAAGCGTGCCAACAAAACCGTGGCACTAAAACCGCGCCGACAACAGCGCGCCGACAGAAGCGCAATTTAAGTTAAGGTAAGGGTTAGCGTTAGTTTAGGGTTAGGTTTACAGCGCACTTCTGTCGCCGCGCTTCAGCGCTCATTCGTCAGTGCGCTTTAGAACTCGTGGTTTTGTCATTGCGGTTTAGTTGGGTGCGCTTCTGTCATTCGCCCTTTTGTCGGTGAACCAAAATCCCTTTGCGGTTATTTCCCCTTATTGCTGAAGCTTTGAATGGTTTTTTTTTCATCATCACAAAACAAGGAGCTTTCTAAAACAAGACTGGGCAACCAGCAAGAGGGCTCCTAGCAGCAGAATATCAGAACTGGAAGAGACCTTGGAGGTCTTCTAGTCCAACCCCTTGCTCAGACTTCCTATCGTTTCAGACAAATGTCCGGTCTCGTCTTAAAGGCCTCCCAGAGATGGGGCACCCAGAACCTCTGGAGGCAAACCCTTCCACTGGTTAATTGTCCTTGAAGACGCTCTTGGATGAGAAGCGAAACGTCTTCAAAGGAAAACCAGAGAGTCCAGTTGCCTTTTGAAACGGAACCTTTGGGGCATCCGTGACCTGGATGGCTGAGAAGCTCCATGGACATTTAGCTGTAACCGTCAGGAAATTCCAGGTTGCTTCCCTCCTTGATTAGTTTTCACCTATTGCTTCTTCTGCTGCCTCCGGGTGCTTCAAAGGATAGGGGGACCCCTTTCCTCTTCTCTGTGGGAGCTCCTCAAACACTGGGAGGCTGCTGTCATGTCCCCCCCTAGTCCTTCTTTTCTCTGGCCATTCCCCAGTTCCTGCAAGCGATTGTCGCATTCAAATACGAAGAACGGTCCCCCCGGGGGGGGGGGGGGATCTCTTCCCACCTACCTGTTTGTTAGCGAAGACTAAAAGGACAGCATCTCTGAGCTCGTCTTCTGCCAACATCCTCATCAGCTCTTCTCTGGCTTCGTTGACTCGCTCTCTGTCGTTGCTATCAACCACAAAGATCAAGCCTGAGAGGGAGACAGGAATGGTTAAGTAAGAACGTGCCAGGGGTTCTAGCAAACAGCCATCTAGAAGTAGGCTTCTCAACCCTGGCCGCTCAACCCAGATTTCCCCGGAGGAGGAGGAAAAACATGCACTGCTTTCTCAGGGAACTCCAGGAGCTGAAGCCCATTCACCTTCAAGTTGCAGGAGGTCCTGACTCAACGCCACCATTTCCATTGCCCCATTTTATGACTTCTCTTGCCATAGTTGTAAAACGAATGAAAGCAGTTGGCAGGTTAGTTGTTAAGTGAATCTGGCTTCCCCCTTGACTGATCACATAACCTTGGGACACCCCAACTGTCACAAGGTAGGCCTGGACTTCAATTCCCAGAATTCCTCAGCCCAGAGTCCACACACCTTACAATAACCAAGGTTGATAAAACAATAATTTAGGGCGTTTGTTCAAAACCAAATAATGCGGAAAGGGGGGGGATTTGTCTTCATTCAGAGGGAAAAAAACATTATTTTTATCGTTTAAGTCTTAGTAGATACACACACACAGGAAGAGAAACATCCTGCCACATGAGGCTTCAAGCAATAGAAAATTGACTTCTGGGTGTTTGTAAACAGCGTCCACAATCACATGTACCTTAATCCAATCCAATTTTCTTTGATTACTGGATTTCAAAACTAGTCACAGGAGAGAGTAAAGGGAGTAAACTTTGCAAAGGTGTAATTTACTGTTTCAAGTGAAGCACACACCGCAGAGACTGATCTTCTCAGCTGGCTTCAAAAATCTAACATGCTGCAAAGTCCGTCTCACTCAAGAGAATTACAGACTTCGGGAAACCGATACTCAGAAAGAGAAGCAGGGTATTTTTTTAGACAAACTGGAAACCGGACGAAGGGGAAGAGACAAAATGTTGTCAATCAACTCAAGGCATGGATGGTACCCAAATTGGACAAACAAATCAATAAAAAAAGATCCTGCGTTAAGTGGATTGTACACAAGGCAATTAAGATCAATTGTTTGTGTATAAACAGTTTCACAATGGAGGGGAAAACACCCCACCGTTCTTTGCATTTATCCCATATTACCACTCAATTTTCTACCAGCAACATGCTGATGTGGCTAGCCTGATGGTAGAGTGATTAAAAGGTCACCCTGAAATGGGTTGTGAGTGACCACTGGAATGAGAGAGGGGGAGGGGGAGATAGATAGAGAGAGAGAGAGAGAGAAGGAATGAAGGAAAGGAGGGAGGCAGAGAGAAAGAGACGAAGAGGGACAGAAGGTAGGAGGAAGAAGGGAATGAAGGAAGGAGACAGAAAGAAAAAGAGGAAGGAAGAAAGGGAAGAGGGAGGGAGGAAGAGAAAGAAAAAGGAAAGGAGGAACAAAGGAGAGAGAAAGGAGGGACAGAGAAAGAGAAGAGGGAAGGAAGAAAGGATGTAAGAAAACTACAAACTGATTTTTTTTGTATAAACTACCAATTACACCCAGAGAAGAAGCTCACAAGAGCTCACAAACACTCCTATGTAACAGTAATGCTGCATTTAATCCTCCATTCTTAACACCAAACAAACTATTCTCTATTTTTTTTCTCTTTTGATTTAGCAAAAGATCAGTGTTTCAGTGTGTTTGGAAGAGGCAAACCAGATTAAGCAAAGGCTGCTAGTGTGCCAGGCACAAAGGGTTGCCTAAAATCAGGGCAAAGGCAGAATTGTGGATTAGTCTTTCCCCTCAGGTTTCCTGGATAATATGCTAAATCATGTATTTTCTTAATCCACATTTATATTTTAACAGGCTATGTGACTCCAGCAGTCAACAACCTATTTAATTTGGCAAATTTGGGGATGGAATACCTGGCTCCTAACAGCAAAGCAGGACTGCACTGTTCCTCAACCGTGTCGAGATGATTAGAATTACCGCCCAGAACTCCCCAGACAATTTAACTGGCTGGGGGATTCTGGGAATTGAAGTCCATCATTTTTAAAATTGGCAAATTGAATAACAGAATAATGAAGTTGGAAGGGACCTTGGAGGTCTTATAATCCAACCCCCTGCCTAGGCAGGGAACCCTGCACCACTTCAGACAAATGTAGATTTTTTGGTAGATTTTATTAATATTTGTAGGCCGCCCTTTTCCCTGAGGGGACTCAGGGCGGCTCACATAAAATCCGGGAGAGGGAATACAGACATTGACATAGAACATATAATAAAATAGTAAAGCAACATACATTCATCATTCGGGAGGGGCGGCTATCCTTGTCCCCAGGCCTGACGGGCTAGCCAGTTCTTAAGGGCTGTGCGGAAGGCCTGGACGGTGGAGAGGGTACGAATCTCCACGGGGAGCTCGTTCCAAAGGGTCGGGGCTACTACTGAGAAGGCCCTCCTCCTTGTAGTTGCCAGCCGGCATTGGCTGGCCGATGGAATACGGAGGAGGCCTAATCTATGTGATCTTATTGGTCGCAGGGAGGTAATTGGCAGAAGGCGGTCTCTCAAGTAAATGTCTATCCAACATCTCCTTAAAGACTTCCAGTGTTGGGGCATTCAGAACTTCTGGAGGCAAATTCTGTTCCACTGATTAATTGTTCTAACTGTCAGGAAATTCCACCTCAGTTCTAGGTTGCTTCTCCCCTTGATTAGTTTCCACCCATTGCTTCTTGTTCTGCCCTCGGGTGCCTTGGAGAATAGTTTGACTCCCTCTTCTTTGTGGCAACCCCTGAGATATTGGAAGACTGCTATCATGTCTCCCCTAGTCCTTCTTTTCATTAAACTAGACATACCCAGTTCCTGCAACTGTTCTTCATATGTTTCAGCCTCCAGTCCCCTAATCATCTTTGTTGCTCTTCTCTGCACTCTTTCTAGAGTCTCAAAATCTTTTCTACATCAGCATATCTCCATCCATTCCAGCTACTTTAGCAAAAATAATGGGATTTCCTGCTACTGTCGATGCAACTTTGGAGCAATCTAATGCTGATGCAGATCAGAGAGAGACAGTGTGTGGGTCTTGTAGAACGCAAACAACTCACCTTGTGTGTTTTGGAAATAATGGCGCCAGAGCGGTCTGATCTTATCCTGTCCGCCGACATCCCACACCGTGAAGCTAATATTCTTGTATTCTACTGTTTCTACATTAAAACCTAAACAGGAATAAGTGAGAGAAAATGTGCTTAGTTAATAGGCGAAAGATGCATTTATTGATTTAAGGTGATGCCAATCGCATGTTGTCTTCAACAACCCTTCCTCCTCATCAGCAAGTATTGCATAAATAAAGTGATTTTAAAAAAAGCTGAGGCACAATTTGGTGTAATGTTTGAGGCTCCAGAGTAGAAACCAAGTGACTGTGAGTTCTAGTCCTGCCAGAGCAAAAAGCCGGTGGTGTGACTTTGGGCCAATCACCAGGGGACTGGGAGTTCTAATCCCGCCTGAGATATTGAACTTGGTCCAGCCACTCTCTCAGCTCTATAAAGGACACGATGGCAAATCACTTCTGGAAAAAACTTGCCAAGAAAACAGCAGGGATTCATCAAGGCAGTCAGTTTCTGAGAATTGGACACAAAACTGAACAGAAGAATATAAACATATTTAAAAATTACACATATACTGTGAAATATTAGCGAACTCCAGGAGCGGAGGGTACTTTGGAGATCCTCATTTTAGTGACCTTGGAAAGATGGAAGGTTGAGTCAACCTTGAGCTGGTCAAGATCAAACTGCCGAATTCTGGCAGCCAGCAGTAATAGCCTGCAGTACGGCATTCTAACCACTGTACCA
Source organism: Thamnophis sirtalis (assembly GCF_051295495.1). Classification (NCBI taxonomy): domain Eukaryota; kingdom Metazoa; phylum Chordata; class Lepidosauria; order Squamata; family Natricidae; genus Thamnophis; species Thamnophis sirtalis. The sequence continues at coordinate 5,050,147 of NW_028261384.1, forward strand.
CCACTGGCCTAGGTGCACGGAGGGTGACATCTATGCTTGCAGGAGGTTAAGTAGTGTGCCACTGATGGTTGATTCTACTTCTAATTACTTCGTTTACAGATATATGCAAGGAAAACTCAACACTATAACGCTGTGTAAAAACGCTGCAGAAAGGGGCCGGTCTAAAGCAGGACTAGAATTCCCAGTCTCTTGGTGATTGGCAAAACCCACCCAGCCTGCATGCCAGATGCGTCATGAGCTGCCCACGCTCGGTTTAGCAAAGGGGGGGGGGGAAGCCCCAATATGTCACTTCATGACGCCGTGATGATGTGAGTTGGACACCCTTGCTACAGGACGACTAAAATTCCTTGTCTCCTGGTAATTGGCCGAGTGTCACCCAGATGGCTTTTATGACTAATGTGGCACTAGAACTCGTCATCTCCTGGTTTCTAAGCCAGCACCTTTGACTACTCTAGGAAACCAGCTTTCTGGAAATAGGGAAGGCTTGATAGCCTTTATGGTTGAAGAAGTGGGCTCCTAGGTTTTAATTTACCGTGTATAAAATATGCCACACAGAAAGCCAATTACCAACATAATATTCATAGTTTTTTAGTTAGATCAGCGTTTCCCAACCTCGGCAACGTGATGCCTCACGTCCTCAGATAACCCGAGACTTGCCTTTCAAAACAAAAGAATAGATTTTATCCAAACTAGAACAAATGAATGAAGGTGTACCTACAAAGTTACTTTTTTTAAAGAAACAGCTCTAAACTTCAACAGGTGATACTGTGAAGACTAAACAGAAGGAAAGGTTTTAAGATCATGCCCTTTTATCTTACACATTTGGAAATACAGGTAGTCCTCTACTTGCAACACTTCATTTAGTGACCGTTTTCAGTTACAACGGCACTGAAGAAACTAACCTATGACACTTACGACCATTGCAGCATCCCCATGGTCACAAGATCAATTCGGATGCTTGGCAACTGACTCATATTGTATGGCGGGTCACAGCCTCTTGGGGGCTATGCGACCAGCGATGTCAATGGGAAACACGATTCACTTAACAATCGCGTGACAAACACACTTAAGCGATTCACTTGACAACTGTGGAAAGGCAGTAAAATGGGGCAAAACACACTTAACAAATGTCTCACTTAGAAACAGAAATTTTGGGCTATAAGGTGAGGACTACCTGCACACAGTATGTCCATAATGCAATGTCCTTTAATTCAAGCAATTCCAAAAATGCAGCAAAGTAAGATCTTGAATGAAGTGAAGGACCAAGATACTGGTTACTGCTCATCACCAAGGGACAAGCTAATCTTACATTTTTACCCAAGGTTCTGCAAAATGTACCCATATACAGTGATTTTATTTTAAAACCCAGATGTAACTGCGATCAAGAGAAGCTTAAATTCTTACCTATGGTAGGGATGGTAGTTACTATTTCCCCGAGTTTAAGCTTGTATAATATGGTAGTTTTTCCTGCGGCATCCAGTCCGACCATAAGTATACGCATTTCTTTTTTGCCGAAGAGGCCTTTGAAAAGGTTGGCAAAAATATTTCCCATGTTTGAGGATGTCCTTCACCCACTGGCCAAGAAAATCTGGAAGGCAAAGGAAGGGATTCATTAGCTCAGTAAAAGGTGGTGATTAATCAAAGCTAGCCCCAAAAGATACAGTAGTGGCCCCCGTGAACCAATTTATGCCTCATGTAAACACCTGCACAGGTAATTCTCCATTTACAACCATTTTAGCGATTGTTCGTAGTTAATACAACAACATTGCAGAAAGCAATTTATGACCATATTTCACACAGCTGTTGCAGCATCTCTCTGGTCATGTGAACAAAAAAAATTGGATGCTCGGCAACTGACGTATTTATGACTGTGGCAGTGTCCCAAGGTCAAACGATCCCCTTTTGCAACCGCCTGACAAGTGAAGTCCATAGGGAAGCCAGATTCACTTAACAACCGTGTGACTAACTTAACAACTGCAGTGATTCTGTTAACAATTGTTGCAAGAAAGGTTGTAAAATGGGTAAAAATCACTTAAGAACAGCTTTGCTTAACAACAGAAACGTTGGGGGGGCAATTGTGGTCGTAAGTCGAGCACTAGCTGTAGTCAGTTTGTGGCAACAGAGGTTCAAAACAGAAGCTGAGCATGTAAACAGCAGCTTAGAAGACAGCGTTTAGGCAGATTAAATTGGCATGTATACACAAAGAGAGCAACCGGTATTTACATCACAGGGTAAAAAAAACTTTTAACAGGAGACAGGCCATTTGGTCCATGTTCTATAAAACTACAGTAAAATGGTGAAAATATATATGGTCATTGAAAGGAGGGAGGGAGGGAAAAAAGGGAGGCCTTCAACACAGAAACAGGAGAATAAAATGTCAAGATTAAATGCATTTTTCCTCTTCCCTAAATGAGAAAACCATTAGCAAGGACAAACCACCGATTGTGGCATAATGCTATTCAACATTAATCATACTCAATTGGAACAAACTATGCTAGGACTATTGTTAGCAGTCGAATGAATCAAGATATTATATGAACTTTTTCTTAATGAAAATAATCTCTATCGTACCATGCATGCATTTTCCCCTCTCTGAGGGAATGGAGTCCAATTCTAAGATGGCAGAATCCAGCTTGACCAGTATGATTCCTTCAGAGAAGGCTGTTCATAGTTCTAGAGCCTAAGCATCATCAGATGCCTACCTAACAATGCTCCTGGGATTCTCCTGACATCATAATAAGTGATCTGTAGTTAGCCAGTTTCTACTCTTGGCAGAAAGAAAGGCAGACAATTATTCAAAGAAGCACATGACCGTATAGTTTTAATACAGGCGGTTTTCAACTTACGATCACAAGAAGCCCAAAATTTCTGTTGCTGAGAGAGACGATTTTTAAATGAGTTTTGCCTAATTTTACAATCTTTCTTGGCCCAGTTGTTAAGTGAATCCACTGTAGCTAAGTGAGTAACACAGTTAAGTGAATCTGGCTTCCCTGTTGACTTTGCTTGTCAGAAGGTCGCAAAAGGGAATTGCATAACTCTGGGACACTGCAGCCGTCATAAATATGAGTGAGTTGCCGAGCATCTGAATTTTGATCACGTGACCGTGGGGACACTGCAATGGTGGGAAGTGTAAAAAAATGGTCATAATTCATTTTTCTCAGTCACAAAAAATGGGCCGTTTTTTGCTCATTTTTGGGTGCCCCTGCCCCCCTAAAGGCTATTCATGCACTCTTTCTGGGGGGGGGGAACAAGTCTGTTTTTTGGGGGGAAATGGCTGTTTTGGGGAGGTCTGCAGAGTGCAAAAACTTTGTTTTTTTTTTAATTTGCCTCTTCAAAATCTTGGTGCGTCTTATACTCTGATTCGAGAATACAAATTATGACTACCTGGAAACAGGTGTCACAGAATAATAAATCAGTATTCTATTCATGGGAAAAAGATTGCCAACTATCAAGAACGTTTTCACCTGCGCTGTGAATAGCTATTCCCCATTGTTTACAACTGGGCAGCCTGAAAAATCTTTCCGAGCACCGTATTTATGCTATTATAAATTAATTAGGTCTACAGAAGTATATTTAGCTCAGTACTTAGCGTGCCCTGTCATTACGGCCTTAATTTCCAAGGGAGTCATTTGAGGAACTACTTCTCAAAAGACATCAGTGCTTCCCTGCTATATAACCCAGCCTGTGATTTCCTTCCCGTTCCTTCCTGCTACATCACCCGAAGCTGGGGCGGTGTAAGTGGGGGAAGGGGATACATTTTCCTGCTTCCCTTTTGGCTGGAGCTCCCTTCAGCCTCTATTTCCAGAATCTGTCTCCACATCCAGTGAGAGGCACTCCAGGCCTTTCCCCTCAATATTATTTCAAAACCCAGCAGGGACCACGTCCACCGCACCCATCCTCCAGGACTAAGCCAGATGCCTCAAAGTCTCTCGTCTCTTGTCAACCATTCCATGGCCTTTTGAAGGACACAAGAGCCATGGATTGGAAGCAAATCTTTGCAGCTCAGGATTGAACTGGGTGGGTGGGGGTGTTCATGACCCAGATAGGTATAGGTAATATCATCAATACTAGAAGGGAGTGTGGTTTGCAGAGCGAAGGAAGAGGGCGACTGTGGGGTCCATGGGGCTGAGCCCCTTTCCTGCAGACCGTTAAAGACCCAACTAGACAACATCATCATCAGTGCTAGAAACTAGAACACCACTCCCTTATGGCACAGATAATATTACCTAGTGTGGTCATGAAATGTCTGCAAGAAAGCAACCAATCTCAAGAGAGCACCCAAGGATCACATTATTCTATTATTATTTTTCTCTTCTGCAGGTCTGGCTCCTAAGCTCCATGCTGTTACAAATCCTCACGCAGCCCAGATGGGATAAACAATGTTTTCAGGAGATAAAACCAAGTTATTGAATTTAGCTCACCAATCAGAAACACTCAAAAATTTGATCCACCAGTTTAGTGGGCAGCCAATGCAGTGGCTTATTTCTTGGAATTAATACACAGTCAGGTGCTCAACCCAGAAAGCGGCTGCCACATTCTGGACTAACCTTGACTTCGGGGTCCATATCCCAAGCTGTGCTCTGGGGATTTCCCTCAGCCTTCACACAGGGAGTTGCATTTTCGGAGATTGCTCTGTGCTAATTGAGCTACTGAGGCAAAATCACCGCAGCCTACCCAATTCCCAAGATGTCAGAAAACAAGCATTTATCCTATTTACGAATGGCCACAGAGCATCGTATTCACCACTGCAATTAATATAATGCAGATACTAGGCCTGGGTGTTTTCTTGCCAGTCCTTCACTGCATGTGTTTTGCAAACACAGCCAGTCCTCAATTTACAACAGTTCCATTTAGTGACCATTCAAAATTACAATGGTGGGGGGGGGGCAAAGTGAGAGGCTGTTTTTCTTACAACTGTTGCGTCCCCATGGTCACGTGATTAAAATTCAGCTGTTTGGCAACTGACTTGTATTTATGATGGTTGCAATGTCCCATGGTCATGTGACACACACCCCCTTTGCGACGTTCTGACAAGCAAAATCAATGGGGAAGCCAGATTCACTTAACAACTGTGTGACTAACTTCACAACTGCAACGATTCACGTAGCTCTGGCAAGGTCATAACATAGGGAAATCCCCACTTAATGATGTTTTGCTTAGCAACATAAATTTTGGGCTGAATTGTGGTCTTAAGGAGAGGAATACTTGTATTCCATTTGTGGAACACAACATTAAAAAAACCTTGAAAGCTGAGTGGTTTTGAGCTTCCGGTTTGAAAATTGCCCCACCTAGGTATTCCTGACTGGATAATATAGGAAGAGGATCACAACATTGTGTGGAATTGCTTGTATCATGGAATTGTGGATGCTTGATTTCAAGAAAAGATCAGGCAACCATTTACCTGAGATGGCATGAGAACACCTGCCTTGGGAGTGGGTTGGACTAGATGGCCTCTAAGGTCCCTTCTCATCCTGTCATTCTTAAGACTACTGCATCTGGCATTGTCTTCTTGACTTAGTATCTAATTCTAAGTGTGATGCAATTCTTTGATCGCTAGCCCTTTAACACTGCATTTATATTCAGCATACAGGTAAGCCTTGACTTACAACAGTTCATTTAATGACCACTCAGTTACAAGAGAACTGAAAAAAGTGACATGACCATTTTTCACTTACGATGGTTGCAGCATCTCCATGGCAACAATCAAAATTCAGATGCCTGGCAACTGGTTTGTATTTATGACGACAAAGTGAATGGAGAAGCCAAATTTACTTAACAACCGTGGTTACTAACTTAACTGCAATGATTCACTCAACAAATGTGGCAAGAAAGGTCATAAAATGGTGCAAAACCTACTTAACAAATGTCTTACTTAGCAACATAAATATTGGGCTCAATTGTGGTTGTAAGTTGAGAACTACCTGTATTGGAATACATTACAGATTGCTAGATTTAGCCAAAAATAGTGAATTTTTTTTGTTTACTGTTTGTTTATTGTTTATTTTGTCACTCATGTACAAGATAACAGGAATAGGAACACAGGAAATGGGTACAAATAAATGGGGACAGTAAGACAGGGACGTTAGGCATGCTGGTGTGCTTTTGCACACCCCTTACAGACCTCTTAGGAATGGGGTGAGTCAAGAGTAGACAGTCTTAGGTTAAAATTACGGGGGTTTGAGGATGTAACAACAGAGTCAGGTAGAGCATTCCAGGCATTGACCACTCTGTTGCTGAAGTCGTATTTTCTGCAATAGAGTTTGGAGCGGTTAACCTTGAGTTTGTATCTGTTGTTTGTGTGTGTGTTGTTGTGGTTGAAGCTGAAGTAGTCATCGACAGGTAGGAACATTGTAGCAGACAATTTTGTGTACTACACTTAGGTCAGACCATGGGCTTCACAGTTGTAGGTGATACAATTGATACCATGGGGATTGAATATTCTGCCGTATTTGCAGAAAGCAAATTCCTTAGCTTTATTATATGTGTCTATAATAAAATCTAATGAGGGTCCCAGACAATACTGCTTTACATGAACATTTTTCTAGTTCTAAATTACTGTATTAAACTGCATTACTCATTAATTGGTCCAGCATATGCAGAAATAAGGTTTTTTTTAACCCAGTAGAATAATTAAAAATTAGAGGAAACAAAACAGTAGCATATTATTTATTTGATTTGTACAGCCATCCATCTCACAAAGTGACTATGGGAACTATACAAATAATATAAAAATGATAAAAATAAAAACAATAAAAACAATCATTAAAATTAAAATATTAAAAATTGAAACACAAAAACAAGTATCGATTGAGTGTATCAATCACAATATTTGATGAAGGCACCATGGATGGTAAAAGGCAAATAAAAATAGCAGTAAAGTGGCATTTCCAAGTTCTCCAAAGAACTAGTTAGAAATAAAAATTAAAACTAGGTTTTTAGCACTCAGCAAGAAAAGTGATGAATACTATAAAAAGTAACTGCTATAATCGGAAATGCGCTAGATTTCCCTGCCTACCAGCTATATATATATATATATATATATATATATATATATATATATATATATATATATATATATATATATATATATATATATATATATATATATATATATATATATATATATATATATATATATATATATATATATATATATATATATATATATATATATATATATATATATATATATATATATATATATATATATATATATATATATATATATATATATATATATAATCAGCTGAAATAAAAGTTGCGGTTACAGTTTCAATTTGTTCCAGGTGAGATTCATGGAAATTTAATTATACATTCATATTTTATCAGTAGCCTAAGACACTGAAGCTTCCCTGTAAGAATTAAGAGTAGGTGTTTCAAGATAAGTGAAAGGGTATTAATATAGTACTCATTTCTCTGCCCCACCCTGAGGAATCTAAGACTTTTTAAATATGATTTTTGCACTGATGCACTGAAGTTGCAATGTAACTCATACATCCGCATTCCTAATACATACTAGACAGTGCTTCAAATTTTAAGGTAAGACAATGATTTGCAAAAATTGTCATGTCATACCCATCTGCAACTGTGTTTTTCATAATCTCAACTGCCTGCCATATAACTTGAGAAAAGGGACACACTTGGCTTTAAAAATGGCAGAACATGTCCTGTGGACGCTTCCAGAGGCTCAGAAGTGCTTTTGAGCCTTTCAATCAGACCTGTTGGGAAGCCATAAAATATAGATCTGCAAAATTAACCAAGCAAAGGTTCCCATGTCATCAGGGAAAAAGACATAGCTGCTTTAACAAGTTATCAATGGATGCTGCATTGAAGTTGCGACTTCCAAGGATCTCTTCCAAACACGATTTGAAGCACTGTACAGCCCTCGTTAATAATCGAAAATGTTAAATGTTAAATATAGCTTTCAGTCTCTTTTATTTTTAAACTGAAAATGGAAATAAATTGCACAAATCTGAGGCTGCTCATCTCAATATGGAGCAGGAGAGATTTTTTTTTTAATACCCAGGCAGAATCATATGGAAAAATGGCTGCCCAACAGAGTGAAGTACAGATAGTCCTTAACTTACGAACACAATTGTTAAGTGAATCACTGCAGTTGTTAGCTTGTCACAGAGTTAAGTGCACCTGGATTCCCGTTAACTTTGCTTGTCAGGCCACAAAAGGGGATCACATGATTGCAACCATCCTAGATATGAGTCAGTTGCACAGCGGCTGAATTTTGATCACGTGACCACAGGGATGCTGCAACAGTTGTTAAGTGTGAAAAACGATAGCTCACTTTCTCCAGTGTAGTTGTAACTTTGAACAGTCACTAAAAGAACTGTTGTAGGTCGAGGACTATCTGTACTAAAGCAACACATTAAATCAATTTAGGCCAAAAGAAGAAGGCAGCCGATGTTATTGGTATAGAACTGGTATAACAGGTTCCACCTGCTTGGCTCCCTCCACCCCAGGAAACTCTGTTGCTATATCCAGTACTAAGGCCAAGGCTTCCATAGCACCTTTAAAGACAGCCCTATGCAGAGGGTGTTATGATGTCCTAACCTTGAAGTTTCCTTCCTTCAACTGTGATGCAGCTGCTGTTTGTTTGCCCTTGATTTACGGGGTAACAGGCACCAGATTTAATTCAATCTTAATCAACAAGAGAGCCACAGTTCCAGCTGGCGGAGTACAGAAGAGCTTTTTCTGATGTTGTTCCCCCACCCATCACAATATTGTGCCCCGTGAGGTGAGATGTTCACTCACCCGCCCTTTGGGTCTTCTGGAAAGGCCTTGAAACTTGGCTCTGCCAACTGGCCTGGGGTCCCGATGTGGGTGTTGCAAGTTGCAGTACAGGCAGTCCTTGACTTACGACCACAATCGAGCCCAAAATTTGCTAAGCGAGATGGTTACGTTAGTTTTGCCTGATTATATCATCTTTCTTGCCAGAGTTAAGTGGATCACTGCAGTTAAGTGAATTTTGCTTCTCTGTTGACTTTGCTTGTTGGAAGGTTGCAAAGGGGATCACATGACGCCCCCCCCCCCCCCCCGGATGCTGCAACCGTCATAAATATGAACCCAGTTGTCAAGAGTCTGAATTTTGACCATTGGAATGCTGCAACCATTGTGTGCAAAAGGCTCATAGGTCACTTTTTTCTGCACTGTTGTAACTTCAAACTGTTACTAAACGAACAATTGTAAATCGGGGATTACCTGTATTCCAGGAAGACATGACACCTTGTTCTGTCTCCCAAAAGCAGCAGAGAAGTCTTCTACGTTTGAAGCAGGAACAGGGATGGATGAAAACTAAACACTGCTCTCTAGCAGTTCAGAGTTGGAAGGGGTAGGTGTAGAAAACAGATCCAACTTAGATACAATAGGTTTTCCAGACTCAAAGCACCCAAAATCTTCCAACCTGTTTGAAGCTAGGAGCACGAAAAGGAGACAAGTAGTCCTTGACTTACAATTCATTCAGTGACCGTTCAAAGTTACAATGGCACTGAAAATAGTGACTTATGGCCATTTTTCATACTTACAGCACTGTAGCATTCCCATGGTCACATGTTTAAACTTTGGACACCTGGAAACTGACTCGTATTTGTGATGGTTGCAATATCCCTGGGTCATGTGATCCCCATTTGCTACTAACAACAATTTCAATGATTCACTTAACGATGGCAAGAAAGGTCATAATATGGGCTGAAACTCACTTAATAGTTGTCTCACTTAGCAATAGAAATTTTGGCATCAATTGTAGTTGAACAAGGGCTTGCTTTTATAACCTGGAGCCATCCTCCTGATTTAAGACAATAATGACTCCATTGTATCGCCGTGTTCAGGAACCTCCCAGATGAAGTTGCCCATTGCTGCTAATGCATTATGGCAACTGTGAAGTGATCCCAGTCAGGATAATAGGACAGTTTATGGTTTGCTAATTTAATTTCAAAGGAAGATATAAATGCCGTATGAATATGGAGATTGCAAAAAAACATGCCAGACATAGCTGAATTAACATAATTGTTTCCCAAGCCTGTTCCAGACAATTACACACTAAATCCCCAAACATATCAGACCAAGCAATTCAAGCCAGACTATGTGCTTATCTGTAATCATGGGCACATTTCACAAAGATGCTCCTAAGATGCATTTAAAGCAGCTGATTGGAAGCAAATAAGAAAAGGAAATGCAAGAAAAAGCTCCTCAAATATTTTGATTTTCATTGTAGCTGAAATTTGCAGGAGACGCAATTCAAATTACCTGCAAGAGGTACCAAATTGCACATCCTGAATTTATTACAGGTAAGTCATGACCACAATTGAGCCCAAAACCTATGTTGTTAAGTAAGATAGTTGTTAAGTGTGTTTTGGTGCATGTTCTTTCTTGCCATAGTTCTTAAGTGAATCATGCATCTGTTAAGCTATTAACACGGTTATTAAGTGAATCTGGTTTCCCCCCATTGGACTTTGTGTCAACCCTGAAGTTGGCTGAACTGTGGCTGTTTTTCTTTTTTGTAGTCTCTGGGGAGGTTTCTCTTCTCACTGCTTCAGGGCTGCCTGGAATGTAGGGGCGGGGGTGTTGTAGAGCAGTGTTTCTCAACCTTGGCAACTTGAAGATGTCTGGACTTCAACTCCCAGAATTCCCCAGCCAGCATTTGCTGGCTGGGGAATTCTGGGAGTTGAAGTCCAGACATCTTCAAGTTGCCAAGGTTGAGAAACACTGTTGTAGAGATCCCGTAGGAATCAAGGACATGTGTAGCATATCTAGCAACTGGGCTGTATGCTGACTGGACCATGTGACTGAGACTGGGGGAAGTGATAAAGTTTTATTTTTAATTGGGGGGGGGAGAGAAACAGGAGCCGGTTTTCCACCAGGAATGTGGCAATTTGATATGTCCTAATGAAATGTTGAGAAACTTGATTGCCTCTTGAACTGGGATGTATTACTTGGAACCTTGACCCTCTGCTTGTCAGAAAAATCGCAAAAAAGATCATGTGACCCCAGGACAATGTAACTGTCATAAAGGTCAGTTGCCAACTGTCCCAATTTTGATCATGTCACCATGGGGATGCTGCAAAGGTTGCAAGTGTTCTAAATGAACTATTGTTAAGTTGAGGATTATTGGCATGGTAGCAGTATAATAGAGATACTCAATGACTGATAACCATTTGTTTAGCTATCTTTCAAAGATTTGGGTGGTTGGCAACCAGATTTCCAACCGTTGCAGAATCCTACCATCATATGACCTTCGCAACTGGCTTCTGACAAGCAAAGTCAATGGGGAATCAGCAGATTTGCTTAACAACCGTGTGACTCACTTAACAACTGCAATGGTTCACTTAACAACTATGGCAAAAAAAGATCATAAAATCAGGAAGGATTGCCTTATTTAGGTATGGAAATCTTTGTTCCAATGGTGATCGAGAACTACCTGAACTATCTTTTATCTCTCATCTATGATGAAGAGTGCTCACCCTATGCACACTCTTTAAGGAGAGCTACATAAAAGAGATTGCCAGCCTTGTAAAATGTTATAAAAGAAATCTCCAAATGTTACAAAAGTGAAGATGATGACAAAGATCGTATAGAGTTGCAAGGAGGAGGACGGTAACTTTCAAAAAGTTCTGATGAATGAACAAAAAAGGAAAAGTACACACTGGAAAAAAGGGGGGTGGGGGAAAGTGAACCTGAATAACTGAGATGTTTGCTTCTGAATCTATATTAGTTTCTGCGTCTTGTTTATATTTCTCCATGTCACAAAGATAAAGATGAAAACCTTAAGCTAGGCTGATGAACTGTATCACAGAAAAACAAATAAATTAAAAACCAGAAAAAATACACGTTATAATTTATTAAGAAAAAAAAGGCATTTACCAACGGCATTCCCCTTGACATTGTCTTTATTGCAAAAGCTGGTTCTTAAACACAAAGATTAATGTTTAAAAAACAACTGCTCTCTCATAATCCCAAATATTTACAAGGGGGGGTGTCATTACCAGATATTGGCAACATGAAAAGCTATTTAATATATTTCCTTTAAAAGAAATTAATCAAAGAGGTCTTTCTCCACTGGAGTGCATCCGACTGATCAGCAGAAACTAGCAATATCAATCCAGGCTGGCATTTCCTGGTATTTTAGGAAAAAAAATACTTAGGCAACAAAGGTTGTCCTGAGATGGCTTTGATGCTCAGAATTATATTGTACTGTAGTTGCCTGCATGGCAAAGCTAGAGATCCAGTTCACAACCCTGGAAATGGGAACAGCTAGGAAAACAGCTTTGAGAAGCATAAGCCTGGAAGGGGTCTTTGAGAGGTCATCTAGTTCAACCCTCTGCTCAAGGCAGAAGAACTTATGCCATTGTGATCAAATGGTTGTCCAACACAGACAATTCGGGAAGAAAAGCTGTTCCACTACCCAGTAGTCCTGTCAGGGAATTCTTCCTTATTTCTAGCTTGCATCTCCCTCTGAGCAGCTTCCACTCCTTTTTTTCCTCCCTCCCTTCTTTCCCCTGCTCTTCTTTCTCGTTCCCTTCCTTCCATTCCCTTCCTCCTCCTCTCTTTCTCCTTCTCCCCCCCCCCACACCTTCCCTTCCCATTTTATGGCTCAGTTTGCCTAACAAGCTTAAGCAAGACATAAAAAGACGTAGCTAAGACCTTGTACCATAATCTAATGGTGATTCATATTTCTGACATAGTATCTGACCCTCCATCCCAAATCCTAGGGCTGGAAGGGACCTTGGAGATCATCCATCCCAACCCCGAGGTGCAGTGTCCTTCACACCACTCTAGCCGAATGGATTAAGGCACCTATCCAGCCCTCTCATCGCAGACCTTTTGAGTCGGATTTCCTCAACTAATTAAGAGGAAGAGCCCCACCACAATGTATGTACTTGAAACTCCCTGGCGTTGCGCAACTGTTTGTCCTGCCGATGAAGTCACCAGCAAGTGACTAAGGGATCCCAAATCCCCACCCACCTCTCGTCTTAGGGGCCAAATTCCAGCTGAGGGGAGAAAAAAGCCCCCCCATCTGATCATCCACCCAGACAACCACATTCTCCACCCCAAATCCTTTCATCCTCCACTCCCAAACACTTTCATTCTCCTCCCAACCCAACCATTCACCCAGACAATCTCATCACCCACCCCCAAACATCACCCACCCCAAATCCTTTCATCCTCCTCCCAACCTCCATCCTCCTTTCCCCCGAACCTCATCCAACACTCCCAAACCCCATCATCTACCCAGACAATTCCATCATCCACCCCCAAACCCCACCATCCACTCCAAATCATTTCCTCTTTCTCACAACCCTAACATCCTACCCCAAAACCCAGCATCCATCCCCCGCGGCCACCCTGCCTTCTACACCGTTTCGTGGACGCTACTCAAAGCCCCATGACCGGAGTGGTGGTGGCGGCGGTGGTGGACTGAATGACACCCCCCCCAACCCCAGAGCAGGGCAAACTGTCCGAGGTCTAACAAGGCGATGATCCCGCAAAAGGGCCGCTTTCTAGCCCTCTGACTTAGCCGTCCTTCTCGAGGGGAGTGAGGGGAATGGTGGTACCCCGCTGCTGCCCCCCTCCCGCCGCCTATGGTGGGGGTCAGGCGGGAAGGTCAAAGGAGTTAAAGAGCCTCCCAGCTCGGCCGGGATAAGAGCGAGCGTCCGGGGAACGCTGCCCCGCCAGGCCCCGACTTAGGCCCGGTCGCCTCATCGCGGACCGTTGGCGGAAAGGAGGATCGGTTCGGAGCGGGGCCGGAGCGGCCGCCATGACTTCGTGAGGGAACGGCTGCTTACCGGGCGACGTCTCGAGGTGCCTGGCTGCGGAGGTCTCCGTCGTCGTCCTCTCCGGTCCCGCCGGGTGCCTTACCTGCTTCTGGCCTTCCGCCTCCCTCACAGCCTCCCTCACTGCGCACAAGATGGCGGCTCCCGGCGGCCACGTCAGTGCCAAGGGCCCCGCAAAGCACGACGGGAAACGCGGGCGGGGCTGGGCGTATGCTCCTTCCCCCCACCTTCCTTTCCCCGCCCCTCCTGTTTTTCCCCCCCCTCCTCTCTCTCTTCCCGGAAAGGACCAGAGACAGGGGAGGCGTGGCCAAAGTCCTGCTGGTGCGGAGGAGGAGCAGAAAAAAAGAGAGGAGCATGCGCGCTCCCCTTCCTCGCCTCGCGCGCCCTGACGACCGTTATAAAGCGTTGAGGGAAAGTGGCGCGTGCCCTTTTTTTTCCCCAAAGGGGAGGGATAAAGGGGCGGAGCCTTGGAAATTGGAGGGGGGAGGGAGGTCGGGGAGCGTTGGCTGTTAGTCTCGCGCCTCGTTTTCGCTGAGGGAAAGAACCTAGGCGCCCTTTGGGGACGACAAAACCCATCGTCCCCCACACACACCCGGGTGGCCCTCTTACAGATAGTCCTTGGCTGACAGCAGTTTGTTTAGTGGCCGTTCAAACTTAACAAGGGCAGTGAAAAATGCGACTTATGACCGTTTTTCACGCTTAACGACCCTTTGCGTCATTCCCCACGACCATGTGGTCAAAATTCAGCAACTGACACATTTATGACTGGCGCGGTGTCCCGTGGTTGCCTGATCCCCTTTTGTGACCTTCTGACAAGCAAAGTCAGATTCACTTGACAACTGTGTTACTAACTTAAAATGGCAGTGATTCACTTAACAACTGTGGCAAGAGAGGTTGTAAAATGGGGCAAAATTCTCTTAACATGTCTTGCTTAACAACAGAAATGCTGGGCACAATTGTGATCGTAAGCGAAGGGTACTAAATGAACTGTTGTAAGTCGAGGACTTACCTGTGTAGACAACATATTACAACTCGACTTAAGAACACAATTGAGCCCCAAATTTCCAGGCACTTTTTCTGTGCTGTGTGACTTCAGTCACTAAATGAATGATTGTAACTTGAGGACTAGCTGTGCAGACACAAGCAAAGTCAACAGAGGGAAGCCAGATTTGCTTAACAACTGCATGGTTCATTTAACAACTGCAGAGATTCGCTTAGCCACCTTGGTCACAAAAGGCCAAAAAATCAACTGCATGGTTCATTTAACAACTGCAGAGATTCGCTTAACCAAAAAATCAGGTGGGACTCAATAACTGCTTTGCATAGTAATAAAAATTCTGATCCCAAGACTTGTAAGTGTGAGACCTGGTCGTAAGACATTTTTTTCTATGCTGTTGTGACCAGTCACTAAATGAATGGTTGTAACTTGAGGACTACCTACGCAGACAGATTACAGATGAGTATCACCTAAGTTAGAATAAAAACTTCCCTCGAATATTCCAGGGCTACCTTGTATTTCCCTGCATGCAGTGCTCCAAATCTTAACATTCTGTAGATATGTTTCCCACAATCCCCCCTAAGGACAGACTGAGGATAATGGTATTGGATGTTCACAGTTTAGGGAGAGGAAGGACTGCAACCAAAGGAAAGTTCGTGATTTGCATTGGATCCTGAAGGGTCAAGAGGTCAAGACATGAAGATAGGGGCTTCTATCCTGCAACTGAAGCCTTTTAAACCCTTTTAAACACATTACATGTAGTCCTTGACTTATGATTATAACGAAGCCCAAGAATTATCTTGCTAAGCGAGGCAGTTGTTAAGTGAGCTTTGAATGCTTTTTTTTATAAAATTCCTTGCCACATTTGTTAAGCGAATCATTGCAGTTGGAAAGTTAGTCACATGGTTGTTATGTGAATCTGACTTCCCCATTGACTTTGCTTGTTAGAATGTCACAAAAGGGGATCACGTGACCCTGGGACACTGCAGCTATCATAAATACGAGTCAGTTGCCAAGCCTCCGAACTTTGGTCGCGTGACCATAGGACTGCTGCAACAGTCTTATGTGTGAAAAACGGTCATAAGTCACTTTTTTTCAGTGCTGCTGTAACTTTGGTCACTAAATGAATGGCTGTAAATTGAGGGTTACTTGTTCACTAAGTGAAGTGCTGTAAGTTGAGTATAACCTATGGGTAAGGCATCAGGCTAGACAAGACTGAGTTCTAATCCCATCTCAAGTACAAAGTCATCTGCGTGACCTTGGGCCAGCTACTTTCTCTCGGCCCCCAGAAAGAGACAATGGCAAACCACTTTTGAAAAACCTTGCCAAGAAAACTGCAGGACTTCTCCAAGGGCCCTCTGAGAATTGGCCATGATTGAAAGGAAGGAGGAAAAACAGGTATGCAGCCTTTTCAAAAACAAGAAAATGTACATAATTTTAAAAACAGAAATATGCTGGGAAAATCAAGGTACAAGGCCAGGAACAAAGTCTTTGGAAGCTAAAAGACTTTTTAAATCTTTTCTCTTCTAAAATCTTTTTTTCTAATTCTTCTGTTGTTTTCCAGTTTTCTCATTTACTTGTTTCTAGTGCTCAGTTTTTTTGATGTTTGTTTTCTAATATCCGTAGTTCTCAACTTATTGAGCTCCAAATTTCTGTGGTTAAGTGAAACATTTGTTAAGTGAGTTTTCCCCCATTTTATGACTTTTCTTGCCACCGTTGTTAAGTGAATCACTGCAGCGGATAAGTTAGTAACCTAGCTGTTAAGTGAATCTGACTTTCCCATTGACTTTGCTAGTCAGAAAAGGGGTCACATGACCCTGGGCTGCTGTCACCGTCATAAATATGAGTCGGTTGTACACATTTTCATCATGTGACTATGGGGATGCTGCAACAGTCATGGGTGAAAACTGGTCATAATTCATTTTTTTAGTGCTGTTGTAACTTTGGTCATTAAAACAATGGTTGTAAGTCAAGGAATACCATCTTTGCATAGTTAATGTGCTTCCACAGATTGCTTTCCATGCTGTCACTTCTAAGAGCAAACATGAACATAAAATGCTGCAATGTAAGTCCTTGACTTACAACATTTCATTTAATGACCATTCGAAGCACTGAAAAAAAGTAACTCGACCATTTTTCACATTTACAACCATTGCAGCATCCCCCAGATCATGTGATCAAAATTTGGATGTTTGACTACTGGCTCATATTTATGATGGTTTAGTGTCTTGTGGGATTCCACATGATCCCCTTTTGCGAGGCCTAATTCACTTCACAACCATAACAACTGCAGTGATTCACTTAACAACTGGGGCAAGAAAGATCATAAAATGGAGAGAAATTCACTTAACCATCTCAGCAATAGAAATTTGAGGCTCAATTGTGGTTCTAAGTTGAGGATTAGCTATAACAGTGATGGTGAATCTTTTTGGCACTGAGTGCCCAAACTGGAACGTACGTGCCAGAGCCCCAGAAATTTGAAGACCAGTTTGCCAGTGCGCATGGTTTTCTGGTTTCCGGCAGGTGCATGGTCATCAGGTTTCTGAGGGCCCAGCACATGCAAAGACAGAGCTGGCCAGGGTGCATGTGCATGCCAGAAACCAGAAGAACACCAAGTGACGGCATGCATACCCACAAAGAGGGCTCTGCATGCTACATCTGGCACACATGCCATAGGTTTGCCATCACAAAGCTACGGTATATATATATGTGAAAAGTTCATCTTTCTCTCTCAGGATACATTTGCAAGAGGAAGTTCCCCGGCCAGCATTTTTAGAAGATTTACCTTGGGGTGGTGGAAGGAACCCCAATTGTTCAATTTATTAATTTCAATATTTTGGGGGGCTACACAATTTGTGCCAGTTTCCCCATCTTCAGCGTTCAATTGTTTTAAATCACGTTTTGAAACGGTAGCAGAATAAATACTGAGAAGAATGTGTGCAAAAAATCCTTTTGACACCATGGAAATAACACTCAAATTGCACATTAAGGTTTCCATCCATGTCTCCAAATCAAGTATCATTTATTATACAAAGTGTCCCCCAGTTATATTGGAGAGATGGTTGGGGAAGCAGTCTATTTTGGAGCCTGAAAAAAAAAAAGAAATATGTCTCTGTTAGAAAATATAATTTAGATGGCTTCCATATTTATAGGATTCAAGCAATTGCATTTTATCTTCTTACTCTTAAGTTGATAAGCGAGACTCTTTCCTTAAAACCATTAATCCCATCTAATATTTAAGGTTTCCCTGGTATCTCAATTTATGCAAGGGGCCTGAATGCCTTGTATTTCCTTCTTTGACATCTGGTTAATGTGACTTTAAAAAATATTTAAATTTCAAAACCTCACTGTCTCAATAGGAGGAAAACTGTTTATTAGTGCTGTAGTAGATGGCATGAATTTGCATTTTGACCTATAACACTGTACATTTATTTTTATTTTTATTTTGCAAAGCTGAGAATCCAACAAGAGATTTTAATAAATATTGTGCACATATGATCACTTTGCACACCACACTGTCAGTCATATACATTCTCTTCCATTCAGGGGAGAAAAAAGGACCCCCCCCCCTTTTCTCCCTGAATAGAAAAGAATTTATACATTAGTGGGATAGACCTTTGGTTCTTCCCAAGTCAAGGTCACAACTAGGGAGTGTTTCCTTAAAGAGATACCATAATCCTCGTTCGCAGATAAAAATGCAAAGGTTTGGTTCTTAGGGCTTTGCAAAGCTTCAATTGGAAGCTGATTGGGCTGAATCTCCAGATGCCTGGTCTGGCATTTTCACCCTTTAGAGAAAAAAGAAGTTAAACTGACTCAATACAAAGAAAATTTACAGGTCAAACTGTACCAAAGTTCAACCACACCCTGGTTTTAGTTGAAAGGATGGGCATCTTTTAACTGGTGATTCACAGGATGGAAGTTTCAGAATTACTATTAAGGGAGAATAATTGGGCGCATGACAAACATAAATAGAAATATAGCCAGTCTAAAGCTTTGGACAGAATGGTGCTTAGTTCTTTGCTGGCTGTTAAAGAAACAATGGAATAGGAGACTTGGAAGGGATTTTGTTGTTCCCACTGCTTCCTTATTCTGGACAAATAGTTCTCCAATCTCTTCTTAAAAACCTCCAGTGATGGAGCACTTGTGGAGGTAAGGTGTTCTGCTGATTAATCATTCTCATTGTTAGGAAATTTCTCCTTAGTTCTAGGTTGCTTCTCTCCTTGATTAATTTCCATCCATTGTTTCTTGTCCTGCCCTCAGGTGCTCCAGGTACCTTGCATTTCCTTGCATTTATTAAGGTTGAAAGTTGACAATCCTGTGCTGGAACCTTATATTTACTACTCTTTATTCCTTAAAATGAGACCACAAGCTTTTAGGGTTTGGCATATTTTAATTTTACTTATTATTCAATTTATTTGCCACCTGTCACTCCAAGGGACTACTCTAGATGTTTTTTGTGAGGGAGTTCACTTTTGTGAGGGATCTACTTCTGCATTGTGTGGTAGATCAAATATTCATTTACCCCATTAAAAGGTCAGGAGTTTCTTGGGCACTGAGTGAAGTGTCTAGGGCACCAAGTGTCTAGGCACCAAGTGCCAACACAGGAGCATGCATTGGAACCCGGAAGAAAGCAGCTGGCCAGTGCGCATGTGCACAACATGTGTAATACAAGATAACTAGAGGTGGTCCTCACAACCACAATTGAGTCCAAAATTTCCACTGCTGAGCAAGACCGGTCTTTGAGTGGTTGCCCTGTTTTATGGCCTTTCTTGCCACAGCTATTAAGTGAATCCTTGAAGTTGTTAAGTGAGCAACATGGTTGTTAAGTGAATCTGGCTTTCCCATTGACTTTGTTTGTCAGAAAGTAGGAAGAGGATATTGTGTGACTCTGAGACACTTGCAAATGTCATAAATACGAGTCAGTTGCCAAGCATCTGAACTTTGATCGATTGACCATGGGAATGCTGCAACAGTCCTAAGTGTGAAAAACGGTTGTTAGTCACTTTTTTCAATGCTGCTGTAACTTTGGTCACTAAACAAATGGCTGTAAATTGAGGATTACTTGTATCAGTTTATCCCGTAGGCATAAAATGGGACTCTTGGCTGACAAAGCAAGCAGGTGAAACTAGATAAATCAAGGATAATTTTGTACTTTTTTAAAAATGAGGGAATGGAGTTCTATCATCAGAATCTCATTAGAGTGAGAAGCTTTGGCTCATTCCTTGAACACGTGGATAGCAGACATCACGGAGAAACCTCGAATGGACAAGTGACCTCTGACCCTTCCAAAGAGGGATGCCAATTGTTCCCTGGGGTTGAAGACAGAAATGGAAGTTTGTCCAATTACAGCATCAATGTCAGGAGGACCTCAACCTTAATGGAACACCTGCCTAGGAGGAGAAAGATAACATTCAACCTGGTTAAGTGCAATGAAGGCAAGCCTTCTGTCTTTATGACGTGATTTATTGTATGAATGATTTATTACAAGGACTTCTCTCCCACTCCGTTCTGCCTGTCATTCAGCCCAGCTCACTGGAAGCTTTCAGCACCTGCAACCCACCAATAAAACTGAAAATACAGGTAGTCCTCGATTTACAACAGTTCATATAGTGACAGTTTGAAGTTACAATGGTGCTTTAAAAAGGGACTTAATGATTGTTTTTCATGTGTACAACAATGGTAGCACCCCCATGATGGAGGGAGGGAGGAAAAGAAGGAAGGAAGAGGGAGGGAAGAAGGAAGGAAGAGAAGAAGGGAAAAGGAGGAAGGAAGAAGAAAAGGAAGGAAGAAAAAGGAGGAAGGAAGATTTCAAGTGTTCTTCTCTCCTACATTTAAATAAAGACTTTGTAATTAAGCCTAAGTATTTTTATATGTTACTATTAGTTCCAAATTTGCTATATGTTTTTTCTTTTTTAGAGAATTGGACTTGATCTGAGCCAGTCTTTACTCAAAGGGATTCCCTCCTGCCTCTCCGAGGCTTAACGCCTACCTCTTAATTATCCCCAACACAAATATTGCTTGGGAATTTCCAACAGAGGCTAATGACTTCAGAATAGACCCATCTCCTCGCCTTCCCATTTTAGCCAGGCCTTTGTGAGTTTCCTTTAATTATTCCTTAGCATTGACAGTTCTATATATACAAAAATATATATCTAAGAACGATAGTCCTTATCTCCAGGGAAACAGCTCCTGATTTATTCTGGGGAATGCATTTCAATTATCGTCTTAAGCTGGTGGTGTCCGTGCAGCAGGAGCTCAGACAATGTCGTGAGTCATCCTTATTTAATATGCTCGGCTACTTTTCTGAAATCTGCCCGGGCGGGATATCATCGTCCCTTAGAAGCTGGCATCGCAGGTTGAGATATGCTGGTCACAGCAGGGAGGCAAAGCCTCTACTCCGTTTCGGTCATCCATCAGAGATTAGAATTCAAATAGAGCTCAAAGGGACCTTCGAGATCTTCTAGTCCAGCCTCTTGCTCAAGTAGGAGACTCTACCATCTCAGACAAATGGTTGTCCAGTCTCTTCTTAAAACCCTCCAGTGATGGAGCACTCACAACTTCTGGAGGGAAGCCATTCCACTGATTAATTGTTCTCACCGTCAGGAAATTTCTCTTTAGTTCCAGGTTGCTTCTCTGTTTCATTAGTTTCCATCCATTGCTTCTTTGGAAAATAATGTGTCCCCCTTTTCTTTGTGGCAGTCCTTCAGATACTGGATCTTTAATTGTAATTTAGGGAGACTAGAGGCTTTAGGTGCAAAAGGTTTATAGGCGGGAATTTATCGGTCAAATGGAAGGAAGGAAGGTGAGAAGAAAAAAGAACAGGTAGGAGAGGAAGGAAAGTACGTCAAATTCTTTTTATACTTCAAATTAAGCACCTCCCTACTAACTTGGTTTTACAGGTCGACCTTGACTTATGACCACAATTGAGCCCAAAATATCTGTTGCTAAGTGAGACAGTTGTTAAGTGATTCCCTCCTTTTATGACCTTTCTTGCCATTGTTATTAAGTGAATCACTGTAGTTGTTAGTCACATAGTTGTTCAATGAATCTTGCTTCCCCATTGACTTGCTTGTCAAAAGGTCACAAAAGGGGATCACGTAACCCTGAGACATTGCGATCATCATAAAGATGAACCAGTTATCAAGTGTCTGAATTTTGATCCCATGATCATGGGGATTCTGCAGTGGTTGTAAGTGTGAACAATGGTGATAAATTACTTTTTCAGTACCATTATAACTTCAGTTCCTAAACGAACTGTTGTAAGTCAAGACTATCTATAAATCCAATGGATAAATTTAACAACATGGAAGATTTGGTTGGAAGACAGGTATTTTGTGTACAGATTATCTGCGATGTACAATGGTTCATTTAGCAACTGCCAAAGTCATAATGGCACTGAAAAAAAAGATTTATACACAGTCCTCATTCTTACAACCTTTGCAGTATCCCCACGGCCATGAGATCAATATTCAGGTATTGGCAACCAGCATATATTTATGATTGTTGTGATTACATAATCGCCATTTGCTACCCTCCCAGCCGACTTCTGACAAGCAAAGTCAACAGGGGGAAGCCAGATTTCCTTAATGACTGCATGATTCATTTAACAACTGCAGAAATTTGCTTAACCACTGTAGCCATAAAAGGCCATAAAATCAGGTGTGATTCCATAATTGCTTTACGTAGTAATAAAAATTCTGATCCCAAGACTGTTGTAAGTGTGAGACTTGGTTGTAAGACATTTTTTTTCTGTGCTGTTGTGACTTCAAACAGTCGCTAAATGAATGTTAAGTTAGAGTAAAAACCTCTTTCGGGCTGCCTTGTGTTTCCCTGCATGCAGTGCTCCAGATCTTAACATCCTTTAGATACATTTAGTCCCATTTCCCACAATCCCCCCTGAGGACACACTGAGGATTATGGTACTTGATGTCCACAGTTTAGGAAGAGGATGGACTGCATTTGTGGAATGTTGTGACAGTCATACATGTGAGGTGTTTGCTTCATGACTGCAGTGTTAACTTAACCACCATTGCAAAAAGTGTCCAACATCATGTCCGTTGATGTGCTTCCTTGACACCCAGGCTCAATTACTAAGTTAAGGACTACTTATAATTCAGTTCTCATGTTATGGCTTTAGAACACATTACATAAAATAATGGGGTTGGAAGCGACCTTGGAGGCCTTTTAGCCCAACCCCCTGCTCAAGCAGCAGACTCTACCATCTCAGATAAATGGTTGTCCAATCTCTTCTTAAAAACTTCCAGTGTTGGAGCACCTACAACTTCTGGAGGGAAGCTGTTCCACTGGTTAATTGTTCTCACTGTCAGGAAATTCCTCCTTAATTCCAGGTTGCTGCTTTACTTCATTAGTTCCCATCCATTGTTTCTTTGGAAAATAATTTGACCTCCTTTGTGGCAGTCCCTCAGATACTGGATCTTTAATTGTAATTTCAGGGAGACTAGAGGCTTTGGGGGCAAAAGGTTTATAGATGGGAACTGGGAATTTATAGGTTGAGAGGAAGGAAGGGAAGGAGGGAGAAAGGGAAGATGAGAAGAAGAATGGAGGGAGGGAGGAAAGTAGGTCAATTTTTTTTATACTTCAAATGAAGCACCTCCTTACCAATTTGGTTTTACAGGTAGACCTTGACTTAAAACATAAAATAATGGGGTTGGAAGGGACGTTGGAGATCTTCTAGTCTAACCCCCTGCTCGTGCAAGAGACCCTAATCATTCCTGACAAATGGTTGTGCGATCTCTTCTTAAAAACCTCTGGTGATGGAGCACTCACAACTGCTGGAGGCAAGTTGTTCCACTGATGATCACTGTCAGGAAATTTCTCCTTAATTCTAGGTTGCTTCTGTCCTTGATTAGTTTCCACCCATTGCTTCTCATCCTGCCTTTGGAGAAGAAGTTGACCCCCCTCTTCTTTGGGACAACTCCTCAAATATTGGAACACAATTATAGTCCTTCTTTTCATTAAACTAGATATATCCAATTCCTGCAAACGTTCAGATGTTTTAGCCTCCATCCCCTTAATCATCTTTGTTGCTCTTCTCTGCATTCCTTTTAGAGTCTCAACATATTTTTTACATCATGGGGACCAAAACTGAATGCAATATTTCAAATGTGATCTTACTAAGGCCTTATAATGTGGTATCAACACTTCACGTGATACTTGATTCTATCCCTATGTTAATCCAGTCTAGGATTTTCTTGGCTTTTTTAGGCAGCTGCAACTGGCTCCCATTCAAGTGATTATTTACTTCTAATAGTTGAAGCAATATTACAAATATTGGAAGAGAAAGGCAATACACGTACAGGTTGGCCAGTATCTCGAAGAAAGTGGCATTTCAGATCACCCCATCTCCAAAAAGCCTTGGATTGGGAGACAGAGCCAGTGGGTGGATGAGGGGAAGGTGATCCCGTCTCTTTGACATGTCAAATGCCAACTGGTCCTGTTGCATGAATTGGATATGACCAGTCTACAGAAAAAAGGACTAGGGGTGAATTGGTAACAGTATTCCAGTATTTGAAGGGCTGCCACAAAGAAGAGGGGGACTTTGTGGCAGCCAAAGCACCCAAAGGCCAGACAAGAAGCAATGGTTGGAAACCAACCAAAGAGAGAAGCAACCTGGAATTAAGGAGAAACTTCCAGAAAGTGAGAACAATTGATCAGTGGAACAGCTTTGCCTCCAGAAGTTGTGGGTGCTCCATCACTGGAAGCTTTCAAGAAAAGACTGGACAACTTTTCGTCTGAAATGATATAGGGTCTCCTGCTTGAACAGGGGGTTAGACTAGAAGACCTCCATCGTCTCTTCCAGCTCTACTGTGATTTAATGAATGTGTACCACCTTTCTTGCAAACAGGATGAGAATCCCGGCTGGCCATTCCCAAACCTCAGCTTGTGGCAGGCCAGCTTTGTTCAGAGGAAAGCTGGGTGGTCCCTGCCCGCCCAAGAAACTCCCCAAAGTTCATCCAAAATGTCGCATAGCTTTTATAACCAAAACGGCAGGGAGTTATTTTCTCGGTGACTGTTGGAAAAGCATTGAGGTGGAGGCTTCTAAATTCCAATTATCTGGATCTCCAGGACAAAAAACCAGATTAGGTCGGGCAGACAAAGGCATCCAGCCCCCTCCGACGTCTCTGTTTTGTCTCACGGGACTCTCCTGAAGCTTAATGCCTGGATAACTACCCCCCCTGAGTGAGATCCTCTCCTGTTTTCGCCAATCCTCCGTTTGCCAAGAAGGGATGGAGAAGTCATTCAGCGAAAGAAAAGGAAGCAGCTTGAGCCCCAAAAGCGCATCCAGCTTCTCTCATTAACTGTTGAAAGTGAAGGGCCCGTTGATATGACCCAAACTTTCTCCTTGGCGACCACAACGAACGTGGATGGTGGAAGCTGGGTATTTTCCCCTGGTGGATCGTTTCACGACTCAGCGGCCTTCTCTTGCCAACCTTCTTAAGACAGAGTTCTTTGCAAGCTGTTCTTCACGAGGGACCACCTTGGAGAACCACCTTGGTGCCAACTTCATAACCTCCCATGAAACGGGGGTTGCAGCCTTCAGTTTCTCAGTATCGTTATCAGCCAATTGTGTCTGGGGGTTAAGGCAGCAAGCTAGAAAGCAGGAGAACATGTGTTCTAATCTTGTCTTAAGCCAGCTGGTTGACTTTGGGCCAGTGACCAGGAAGCTATGAATTCCAATCCCACCTTAGACGTGAAAGCCTACTGGGTGACTTTGGACCAATCACTAGGAGACGAGGAGTTCTAGTTGTGTCTTAGGCACGAAAGCTACTGGGTGACTGGGCCAATCTCCAGGAGACAGTGAGTTGTAATCCTGCCTTAGCTATGAAAGCTGGCTTGGTGACTTTGGGCAGGTCTATCTCTCTCTCAGTCCAGTCCACCTGTCATTATGGCGAAAATAGGAGGAGGAAACTCTGTTGGGTACATTCACCACCTTGGGTTATTTGTAAAAAATAAAAATAAAAGGCAGGATACAAATCATTTCCACTTACAGGTGCCACAAGTATAACCTTCCGTAGTCCAGAATCACTTGCCTGCTGACCTAATTTTTTGTCAGCATACCAGGGGTGGGTTCCTGCCAGTTCTAACCTCTTCTAT
The DNA here is from genome assembly GCF_051295495.1 of Thamnophis sirtalis. Classification (NCBI taxonomy): domain Eukaryota; kingdom Metazoa; phylum Chordata; class Lepidosauria; order Squamata; family Natricidae; genus Thamnophis; species Thamnophis sirtalis. The sequence continues at coordinate 5,076,040 of NW_028261384.1, forward strand.
AAAAGAGGTTTCACAAATCTACAGTGTCGTTTAGAACCGGTTCCAGCTCCCTCCCCCCACCCGTCTGCACATCATCAAGATGAAGAAAGAGAGGAGGAATTCTAGGAGTTGAAGTCCACAAGTCTTAAAGCTGTCAAGTTTGAACACCCCTGGGGTTTTTTTCCTAAAGGGTTAGGGGTGCAAGTCACCAAATTAGGGGGCAGTGATGCTACCTGGCACACCTTTGAAACCCTGAGCACTCTCACAAAATGACTGCCCTGGTGAATTGTAACTAGTTTCAAAACATGGATTCCCCCAAAACAAACTGAGATCAAAAAACAGCTAACTTGATCAGGATCATCCAAGGAAATAATCCTAATGGATCTACAAAACTGGGGATGATGACCCCAAAATAACAGTATTTCCTGTTTAAACATGTCCTGCAATTATTCAAAATCAAAAGTGGTGGAGGAATATTTTTTTAATAAAGCAAGGAAAGATTTGGAAGCCACAAATCCTTCTCAGCCTTGTGATTTTTAGAGAAAAATAAGAGTGCTAATTTTTCTTTTTTTAACCCTAAAAATGGGTCAAGGAAAAAATGAGCGAATCCCACTGACCTACTTTCAGAGGCAAGGAAAGACAAAAAGGAAAATGGCAAAAAGATCTCCAACAAAATTCCCAGGTTTTTTGTAGAGCAAAATGACAAGTGTTTTTTTTTTCAAATTTTCCCATTTTAAGATGGTTGGGCTTCAACTCCCAGGATTCTGGGAGTTGAAATCCACCCACCTTTTAGTGGCCAGGTTTACAAAACACTGATTTAATTTCATCCAGATTTGATAGGTTCATTTACAGATAGTTGACACGACCAAAACTGAGCCCAAAATTTCTGTTGCTAAGAGTTACTGAGTTTTGCCCCATTTTACTACCTTTCTTGTCACTTTTGTTAAGTGAAACACTGTAGTCATTAAGTTAGTAGCATGGTTGTTAAATGGATTTGGCTTCTCCAGTGACTTTGATTGTCAGAGGTTACAAAAGAGGGTCTCTTGCCCCTAGGACCCTGCAACTGTCATAAATACAAGCCAGTTGTCAAGTGTCTGAATTTTAATCACATTTTGTTTAGCAACTGTTTGAAGTTACAACAGCATGGGAAAATGTGAATTATGAATAGTCCTCACACTTATGGCCTTTGCAGCATTCACATGGTCATAGAAAGCCAGACGCTTGGCAACCAGCATATATTTTAAGATGGTTGTAGCATCCTAGAGTCATGCAATCACCATCATTTGCGACTTTCTCATCTGGCTTGGAGCATAGAATATAAGATAATGTAGTTGGAAGGGACCTTGGAGGTCTTCTAGTCCAACCCCTTGACTAGCAATAGCAGTTAGCAATAGCAGTTAGACTTATATACCGCTTCATAGGGCTTTCAGCCCTCTCTAAGCGGTTTACAGAGTCAGCATATTGCCCCCAACAACAATCTGGGTCCTCATTGTACCCACCTCGGAAGGATGGAAGGCTGAGTCAACCTTGAGCCGGTGAGATTTGAACAGCCGAACTTCAGAACTGCAGTCAGCTGAAGTAGCCTGCAGTGCTGCATTTAACCACTGCGCCACCTCGGCCTATAACATTTCAGACAAATGGCTGTTCAGTCCCTTCTTAAAAACCTCCACTGTTAGATGCCCACAACTTCTGGAGGCAAGTTGTTTCATTATTAATAATCCAGTAATTATTGTTTTCACTGCCAGGAAATTTCTCCTTAGTTTTAGGTTGGTTCTCTTCTTAATAAATCATCTCCATTTGTTCTTGACCTGCCCTCTGTTTCTTTGAAGTATAGGTTGACCCTCCCCTCTTCTCTGTGACAACCTCCTCATCTATTGGAAGACTGATATCATATCAGGTCGTCTCCTCCTCCTCCTCCTCCTCTTCAATACTGCCTATAACCTAGGTTCTGAATTTCATACTTTGTCGCGCCCCCCCCCCTCCTCCTCCACCACCACCACTATCACCACCTCCTCCTCCTTACTGCCTGTAAGGTAGTTCTGAATTTCATGCAATACCCATCTGATTCTTTGAGATGAGGACTGGAAATCCATCTGTGTAATGTCATCCTTATCACCTGACATTGTATTTTTCCTTTAAAATTTATTTTTTTTAAAAAATTCTTAAAGCACAAATAGCCAGTTCAAGTGGAAGTTTTCAGAACACTAGGGGGAGCAGCAAGATAAGAAAAAAGCAAAAGGAATTTTTTTTTCCCTATCCACCAAACTTTCATTGCTAGAGAATTACCGCATCTCCTTGCATGAACTAGACTGTGCAATTTCAAAGCATAACTCAAAAGGCCTTCCATTATATGACTCAGAAAATTTTTATGATTCCTATTAAATTATGTTGTTATATGACTCAAAATGAGAATGACTCTGCTGAAATAAGGGCTAGGCTGTCCCATCAAAGCAAAAAAATAAAATTGGAAGGAGTGATTAGAATTAGAAGGAGCTTGTGCATGAATCTAAATTAAAACAATGCACTTATGGTAAGTTGCATTTTTGCTTAAACACATCCAGAAAAGAATAGCCTTTTACCTCTCTTTGGTATTGCTCTGAAACTGCTCTAATATTTATTTTTACTTTATTTAGCGAGTTTAGATAAGAACCATTTCTCTCATTGGAATACTCTGGGTGATGTACAATCAGGGAATTAAAACCTGCCACAAAACTACATAAAATACAGATAGTCCTTAACTTATGACCACAGTTGAGCCCAGAATTTCTGTTGCTAAGTGAATCATTTATTAAGTGATTTCTGCCCCATTTTATGATCTTTCTTGCCACCGTTAAGTGTACCCACTGCAGTTGTTAAGTTAGTAACATGCCTGTTAAATGAATCTGACTTCCTTGTTGACTTTGCTTGCCAGAAGATCACAAGAGGGATTCATGTGATCCTAGGACCATCATAAATATGATCCAGTTGCCAAGTTTCCGAATTTTAATCGCATGACCCTGGGGACGCTGCATCGGTTGTGAATAATGGTGACAAGTCAGTTTTTTCAGTATGACTTTGAGTGGTCACAAAATCAACTGTTGTAAGTCATGGACTGTACTGTACTGTATTTCAAAAGCAGTCCCAGAAAAAGAATAAACGTGTTAAGTTTTAAAAAGTTTGGGGGTAGGTCACCAAGGTGGTAGAGCTAGAACTTCAAACTTTTACCAAAGGCCTGGAAAGAAGGGGACTGCCTCATCTCTAGAGGGAGATGTTCCAGAGGATGGGAACCGTAGCAGAGAAGGCCCTGCTTCTAGATTCCAGGAGTAAAAATTGTTTAACCCATAAGGTCCATAACATACCTTCCCTGCCTGCCCAGGTGGGATGGGCAGATGTGATGAGGATGAGGCAGTTCCTCAGGTAACCTAGCACCATGCCATGTAGAGCTTTAAAAATCATAACCAGTGATTTGAATTAACCTGGAAGCAAACTGGCACCCAATGCAATGGAGGGTCTGCCTCTAGAAGAGAATATTTACTCATGGTTGAGTTCCTTGGTGCTCTCTGAGCTTGGTTGCTTTCTTACAGACATTTCATGGCCCAACTAGGTAACATCATGAGTGTTAGAAGGGGATGGGGCTTGCAGAGAGCAGAATGAGGAGGAGGAGGAGGAGGAAAGGAGTTTGGGGTTCTTGATGCTCTCTAAGCTTGGTTGTATTCTACACATATTTCATGATCCTAGGTAACATTGTCAGTGCTAGAAGAGAGGGAGGTTTTCAGAGAGGAAGAGGAGGAGAAGGAAGAGGGAAACAATGACTGCGGGGTCCTTGGTGCTCCCTGAGCTTGGTTGAATTCTTGCAGATATTTTATGGCCCAGCTAGGTAACATCAGTGCTAGATTGAAGTGCGATTTGCTCATTGTTTATACAGAAGTATGGGTGGGAGTGTCCTTGTTAGTTCATTGTTAAAGTATTGCTTACTGCTTGATTGTTGGTCTAATAGTAATCTTGGTGTTAATCTCTGCTTATCTGGGCATTGACTGCTGTTAAGGGAGTATGTCTGTCTTTTAGCTTTCTGATTCTCTCTTTGGAATTGTGTAGATGTTCTTTATTTCTGTGTGCCTGTTGATTGCTGATTTGTCAGTGCCTGGCTTAATTCTCTAGTCTCTAACGTTTTTGGACTTGGCTTGATCTAGGATGCTCAGTTTTCCATTTGAAACTCTAGTTTAGTGAAATTAAGGCATTTTCATCATGTCTTCTAGTTGCTCCTTTGCAGATTTTACCTAACTGGGTAATGAAATATCTGCAAGGAAATAACCAAGCTCAAAGAGCACCAAGAACTGCATAATGTCTGCTTTCCTGGAACTCAAGGACATTATTCAAGACCCTGCAGAATCGTTACATCAAGAAGGATACAAGACATTTCATCCTCAATATAGGTAGTTCTCAACTTACAACCATTTGCTTAGTGACAACAGAAGAATGTAACATGTTCATTTTTCATACTTATGCAACATCCCCATGGTCACGTGAACAAAATTTGGATGCTTGGCAACTGGCCTGTATTTATGATGATTGCAGAGTCTCGGGTCATGAGATCCTCTTCTGCGACTGTCCGAGGAGCAAAGTCAGTGGGGAAGCCAGATGCACTTAACAGCCATGTCACCAACTTAACAGTGCTTCTCTTACCAACCGAAGCAAGAAAGGTTATGAAATAAGGCAAAACTCACTGAACAAATGTCTCACTTAGCAACAGAGGTTGGACTCAATTGAGGTCATGTTGAGGACCACCTGTACGCTGACAGTCAGCTGACACTACATCACAATCATCTATTGCATTTTAATAGAGCCTCAGTCAAGCCCTCCCCTCCCCCATCTTTCAGGCTCCCCCAAATAAGTGATTTTTAAGTCGCCCTAATCATATACCAACCCTGGCTGCTGTTCCCCCTGTTCCCTCCCTCCCCCACTGCTACTGAACCAGCCCTTTCAGTTTCCCCTTCAATTTAATTTTCCTTTTTTTCGTTTTCCTCCGTTGACATTTTTTAGCAGAGATGCTGCAGTCAAGGCAACCCACCCTTTTTTTTCCACAGCCTCTTTAGGGTTGGCGTTGCGACGGATGGCACCACCCCTGTTGAGAGCCACCCCGTTCCAGACCGAGTCCTGCTGGGGATATACGGTTAATCTCAAAAGTCCTGAAATGGGGTGCAAAATTCAATCTACATGTAAAAGAGCATTGCGCGCAACGCTCTCCGCCTGCAGTTGGAGAGATAATATGGAAAATATGGCAACCCGGCAGGGGGTAAAACATGATAGCTGCTCAGCTCCCTGGCAAAGAAAGTAGTTGGCTGGAAGAGAAATTAAAAAAAATCAATTGTGCATCCTGCATCGCTCGGAAAATATGCCCCTTTTTTAAAAAATAGATATATCATCATGTGCGGCGCGCTGAAGACTTTTGAGGGTTATTTGCATAAAGGGAGATAAAAGTCAGGAAAAACATCCCTGAATGATCTCGCTTCAGGCTTGCCAATTTCCCGAATTTTGTCCATCGCTACTATCTCGAAGGCCATATTGATTTGATGAAGACATTCGGTGCATTTGGACAGCAAGCTGGGGTTTGGGGGGAGGGGCAGTGATGGGGAGTCATGTGATGGGCTTTTTGCCTCTCACTTGGGTTCCAATGGAAGCCTGGGAACCAAAAGGGGGGGACGCTTGGAGTATGGGTCTCCTTCACCCAAGGTTGCCCAAACATTTAGGGTTCATTCCAAGAATGAACCTCCTGTTTTTCGTGCAAGCAGAGGCCTATCAACAAGTAAACCAATTACAGATCCTTGTTGTCGATCCTTGCCTTCCTCAATTTGGGGACATCAGTCCAAGACCAGGGATGTTTACAGGATGTGAGTGAAAATGTTAAGTAGGCAGCTGCATGTTACAATTGAAGTTGTGCCATTCCTTATGGGCATCAGTTAAGAAGGAGCTTTGTTGACGTTGTGGTTGCTGGTTTGCTATTTGAGGGTTCTCAATCAAATGAAAGTCCCCTTCTATTTGAATCCTGTAGTTTCACCCAGATAACAATCTTCCATAACTCTTGAGCCTTGATTTTAAATCTTGGTTGCTTGGTGGATGACTAGTCTCTTGAGTTGCAATCTCAAATCTCAGTTACCTAGTGATAAGCCAATCTTCCATAACTCCTAAGCCTCAATCTCAACTAGCCTGGATTGTTAGGTTGTATGGGATAATTCACTGGAGAAACCAATTTTGTTTGGAAGGGTTAATAGTAAAAGGAAACCAGTCCACCAAAGAACATGGTGGTTGGACAGCATAAAAGCTGACACCATCCAGAGCTTAAATAAATTCAAAGAAGTAGTGCAAGATTGGAAGACATGGAGAAACCTGGCACCAAGAATCGCCAAGTCAGACACTCCCCCTTCTCCCCCCTCCTCCTCTTCTTCCTCCTCCTTCTAGTCCCCTCCCTCCTTCCTCTCCTCTTTTTCTCCTCATAATCACAAATATCACATTTTGATAGTTTTCTGGCAATGAAAGTGTAGTACAGATAGTCCTCAACTAGCACTAGTTCCTTTAGTGATTGTTCACAACAGCACTGAAAAAGTGACTGAGGATCATTTTTCACACTTACAACCAGCACAGCATCCCCATTGTCATGTGATCACAATTGGACACTGGGAAATTGGCTCATATTTATGACAGTTGCAATGTCCCAGGGTCACATGATTACCTTTTGCCAAGCATCCGAATTTTGATAATGTGACTATGGGGATGTTGTGGAGGTCATTAGTGTGAAACATGGTTATAAGTCCCTTTTTCAGTATCATTGTAACTTTGAATGGTCACTAAATGAACTACTGTTAAGATGAGAATTGACTGTATATGTGTCTGTCAATCTGTCTGTTGTCCGTCCGTCCGTCCATCCATCCATCCATCCATCCATCCATCCATCCATCCATCCATCCATCCATCCATCCATCTATCTATCTATCTATCTATCTAATCTATCTACCAATCAAATACCAGTTTAAGTAATTAATTTTGTTACAGGAGAAACATTTTATAGAATCAAAACAAAACAAATTCAAACCAAGGATAATTTTAAAAAGTGATAAATAAGAATGCAATAAAAGAAGAGATAGAAATAAAGGACTTCTGATTTTCTTTACAGCAGTTAGAAATATATTTCATCCTCCCTATATATCAGGGGTGTCAAACTCAAGGCTATGGCCCGCATTGAGCCCTCAGGGTGCTTAGATCTAGCCCACAGGGCTGCCCTGGAAACAGCCAAGGACCAGCCTGCAGTGCCTCTGCCAGAGACGCTTCTGCCAGCGACAACGGAGCTCAGGAGGCAGCAACGGCCTCCTGCAACCCGCTGCCAGCTAAAACTGAACTTCCTTTTCACTGGCAAAGCACTGGGGCCACCACAGGTACCCCCACACACAAAAATTACATTGAGCTGGTCCCGCCCACCCTGGCCCCCAGGGTCAAACACAACCTTGATACGGCTCTCAATGAAATCGAGTTTGATACTACTGTCTCTCTTCTTTCCATATTCTCTTCTTTCTAATCATCCAACCCGTAAATCATTGGTTCCTTTCCCCTCTCCCCCAATTTAATTTTCAGACAAAAATCTACTAGGGTTTTCCAATCCTTATCCATCTGCTTATTGTCTTGCCTCTAATCAAACAAGTCAACTTAACCATCTCTGCAAATTCCCTTTACCAACCATTCTTGCATTGTGTTTATGAGCAGGAAAAAGGATGAAGAAAAGATAAATCTAGAAGGGAAAAAATGGTTCGCAGATGAGATCTCAGAACCACTGAACTATATCTTTCAGAGATCCTGGGGCACCGGGGAACTGCCAGAGGACTGGAAAAGAGCTGATGTGGTTCCCATCTTCAAAAAAAAGGGGGGAAAATGGATCCAGGAAACTATAGACCTATCAGCCTGACCTCAATACCAGGAAAGATTCTGGAAAAGATAATCAAGCAACGAATTAGCGAACACCAAGAAGCAAACAAAGTAATAGCCAAAAGCCAACATGGGTTTGTCAAAAACAGATCATGCCAGACTAATCTTATTGCATTCTTTGACAAAGTGACAAAATTAGTGGACCAGAGGAATGCTGTCGATATAGTTTACTTGGACTTCAGTAAGACATTTGATAAGGTAGACCATAACCTACTACTAGATAAAGTAGAAGAATGTGGGTTGGACAGCATCACCACCAGATGGATTTGTAACTGGCTGACCAACCACATTCAATGTGTAGTCCTCAATGGAACTGCACCTATAATGCAATACAATACAATAGCAGAGTTGGAAGGAACCTTCTAGTCCAACCCCCTGCCTAGGCAGGAAACCCTATACCATTCCAGACAAATGGCTATCCAACATCTTCTTAAATACTTCCAGTGTTGGAGCATTCACAACTTCTGGAAGCAAGCTGTTCCACTGATTAATTGGACATGGAGTGAAGTATGCAGTGGAATACCCCAAGGCTCTGTTTTGGGCCCAGTACTCTTCAACATCTTCATCAATGATTTGGATGAGGGAATAAATGGGGAACCCATCAAATTTGCAGATGACACCAAGCTGGCAGGAATAGCCAACACTCCAGAAGACAGGCTTAAGATACAAAAGGATCTTGACAAACTTGAACATTGGACACTATCTAATAAAATGAAATTCAATGGTGAAAAGAGTAAGGTTCTACATTTAGGCAAGAAAAACGAAATGCACAGGTACAGTATAGGTGGCACCATCCTCAATAGTAGTAACTGTGAGTGGGATCTTGGAGTCCTAGTGGACAACCATTTAAATAGGAGCCAGCCGTGTGAAGCAGCTGCCAAAAAAGCCAACACAGTTCTAGGCTCCATAAACACAAGGATAGAATCAAGATTACGTGAAATGTTAATACCTCTTTATAATGCCTTGGTAAAGCCACACTTGGAATACTGCATTCAGTTTTGGCCGCCACAATGAGGAAAAGATTTGGGAAAAGAGTGCAGAGAAGAGCAACCAAGAGGATTAGGGGACTGGAGGCTAAAACATATGAAGAACGGTTGCAGGAACTGGGTATGTCTAGTTTAATAGAAAGAAGAATTAAGGGGAGACATGATAGCAGTCTTCCAATATCTCAGGGGTTGCCATAAAGAAGAGGGAGTCAAACTATTCTCCAAGGCACCTGAAAGCAGAACAAGAAGCAATGGGTGGAAACTAGTCAAGGAGAGAAGCAACTTAGAACTGAGGAGAAATTTCCTGAAAGTTAGAACAATTAATCAGTGGAACTACCTGCCTCCAGAAGTTGTGAATGCCCCAACACTGGAAGTCTTTAAGAAGATGCTGGATAGCCATTTGTCTGGAACAATGTAGGGTTTCCTGCCTAGGCAGGGGATTGGACTAGAAGACCTCCAAGTCCCTCCAACTCTGCTATTGTATTGTATTGATCCAAAGTAGCCCCCCCCCCTGCATTGCATTTGATAAAGAAAAAGGTATCACTTCACCTGCCATTTTTTTGGGCCTGAATCTTTATCCTTCCTTGGCTGCAGGTGACCCCCCTCCTTTCTGTAAAAAAAAAATCCCTATAAAATTCATTCGCTCTGCCGTTTACATTATCTTGACCCCTCCTTCCAGCCCAACAATCCTCTTATTGTTAAATCTGAGCTCACAGCTTCTTCCCCCCCCCCAAACCAGACGCTTTCGTCCCTATTTTTTTAAAAAAGGCGATGTCATATACAAATCCTTATTTCTGTGAAATCTCGGAATTTTTTTTTCTTTTTTTAAAAGAGTGGAGGAAAATGCAGCTTCTGCCCCAGACCTCTCCCTGCTACTTTTGATTTTGGAGGAGCTTAGTGGTTGGAAATTCCAAATTTGATGGGAAGTCTTTGATGGGAAGTGTGGATCGCGTTATTTTGGTGGGTTTTTTTCTGCACCACTCATGAAGCATTAAAGGATTTTCATCCCCGGAGCTTGGAAGCAGTGGTGTGTTTCATCCTGCGCATGTCTTAAGTACTGCCTGGGGCCACAGACATTTCTGCAAAGGAAACTCAAAAAGGGGGAGAACCTTGCCCTTCTCCCCTAAAATCTCTTCCCTCCAGTTGCCCCCTCCAGGAGATAGAAAACCCTGCTGAGATTCAGAAACTTGAATTTATAGGCAGTCCTCAACTTACGACCACAGTTGAGCCCTGGATTTCTGTTGCTAACAAATGAGATATTAATTAAGCAAGTTTTGCCACATTTGTTAAGTGAATTACTGCAGTAATTAAATTAGTAACATGGCTGTTCTCACTGTTAGAAACTGCGAACAGTCACTGAAAGAATTGTGGTAGGATGGGGACTACTTGTACTGACTTGGCAGAAAATTCTGCAGAGAAGAAATTGCTTCAGACCACAATTGAGCCCACAATTTCTGCTGTTAAGCAAGACATTTGTTAAGTGAGTTTTGCCCCATTTTACAACCTTTCCTTCCACAGTTGTTAAGTGAGTCATTGCAGTTTACAAGTTAGTAACCTGGTTGTTAAGTGAATGGGCTTCCCCATTGATTTTGCTGGTCAGTGTTGTGGCTCACCAGCAGCCAGCAGAGTGGGCAGCAGAGTCGGACAGTGAGGAGGTTGAGGAGGAACATGGGCCAGTCCTGGAGGCTGGGGAAGCTCGGATGAGGGTTCTGCATTGGAGGCAGAGATGGGGCCAAGGCCGTCCAGCAGTTCTCAACTGCCTTCGGAGCTAGACAGCAATGAGGCAGAGGAGCAGCTGGAGCCTGTTCCCAGTGTGTGCATGCACAGAGCTGCCAGAAGAAAAGAACAGCTCAGAAATCAGGGTAGACTTGGGAGTAAAGCCACAGATGGGCAGTGAATGGTCCTTCCCATAGGAAATAAGAGGAGTGAAAGGGGAGTGGGATTTTGCAGGAAATCATTCATTCATTCAGTTGTTAGGTTCGTTTTAGGTGTGTGAAGATCTATCCATGAATCTCAGAGACTGTGTCCCCAGTTTTTTCTTGCCCAGCACCTCATTTAGAAAATAGTTACATGGCAGCTTTCCAAGCTAGATAAGGTCTGTGGTCATAAATTCACCTTTGAAAGAATGTTTACCAGACTTTTGCTGAATGTGACTGAGAAGAATTCACATTCGTTTAATAAAAGGGGTTTTGTTGGGACCAGGACTCTGCCTCGTGCTTTCTGTGGAAGCCAAGTCAGAACAGTCAAAAGGTCGCAAAAGGGGATCACATGACCTTGGGACACTGCAATGGTCATAAATATGAACCAGTTGCCAAGCATCTGAATTTCGATCACATGGCCATGGGGCTGCTGCCATGGTTGTATCTATGGAAAACGGTCATAAGTCATATTTTCAGTACCGTTGTAACTTTGAATGATCACTAAATGAACTGTTGTAAGTCAAGGACTATTGGTAGTTGGGAGGTAGGCAAGGACCTGTCTTTAAAATGATCCTTTACTCTCCCAAAGGGGAGATCTCAGTCCCAAAACTGACCCCCCCTGGCAGAGCATCAGAAGATGCTTCTGAGCCCCCTTCCAGAATTACAGATAGTCCTTGACTTACAACCACTCATTCAATGACCATTTGAAGTGATGATGGCATTGAAAAAACGTACTTAGGAGTGTTCTTCACACTTACATCCGTTGCAGCATCCCCATGGACATGGGATCAAAATTTGGACACTTGGCAACTGACTCATATTGTCAGTTAACCCATGTCCTGGGATGGGGGGTGTCACCTGATCACCTTTTACAACCTTCTGTCAATAACGAAGCCAGATTTAATATTTTACTATCATCTCCTTCTTTTAATTTCCAGCCAGCCAATGTCTTGGATTTTCTGGTGATCTCCCATCCAAGGAAGAGTCATGATCAGTCTTTTGATATCAACCATGCTTCTAACCAGCCAGGCAGGACATTTCCCTCAAGGTGAGCTCCATTCCTGATGTCCATATAATTATATTGACAAGCCAATGTGTTGTCATGATCTTCTTTCTGGCCTGGCTACAACAGGGATCTCATAGTGGTCTCCCATCCGTTCTCTAAACAGGTTTGGCTTGCTTAACTTTACTTGTTCAGTGAAGATTTGAATCCCACCAAATCTAACACACTAATTAAGCAAAGCTAACAAGCCATGCGAGTGGGTTTCTCTCCTTTTAAAAGCAGTTTTCAGCTAAATAATTTTTCTTTCATTACCCCAAACTTCCTTTCAGAAAATCTTATTGTTCTTCAAGGATTGATTGTTAAGTCCCTTCCTTCGGAACAGTCATAACTTCAAACAGTTGCTGAGTAAACAATCGTAACTTGAGGATGAACTTGTATTATTTTTATAAAATCCAACATTACAGAATTATCTTTGTCATTGCAGCAAATAACCAACCGTTGGTAATTTCATTGATTGTCAACTGGGCTCACGCAATCTGTTTTACCGCAAATCCAGTTTAACCTAACACACATGTTGAATGCCAGGAAAAATGTGTTCCGGTCCTTTTGTTTCCTTCTTAGCTTCCTTATTGTCTCTTTTGAATGGCGAATAAATGTGATTTATCTCCATGAGTCCGTTGATGGCTGAAATGTCTGAATGCCATTACTCTGGGAATTCCGTAGCACCTTTGGAATTACTTTGGTCAAAATACTCACAGTTTCCTAGTTGGGAGTTTCCATGCGTTGTGAGGTTAAGGAGTTTTCATTGTGTTTTCTGATAGCTAGTTGGTGTTCACAAATGCGCTCTGCTAGTCTTTTTGTTTGTTCTACATAGTCACTGTTAACAATCCTAACATTGTATGTTATAGATGACTCCTGGGGGGTTTTTCCCCCTGGAGCCTGCTGGGACTTTTGGTTTACAGAGCTCCCACACGCAAATGAGCAGGGATTGACACCAGACAAACAACCAAGTAGACAACAATACTTGAATCAAGGCATTATCAAGAAGAAAACCTTACCCCACCAACACTGGGTGGGCAAGCTACAGTATGTAAAGCCCACATTATCTCACCTTGATGTTCCCTTGCTAAATCATGAAATGTCTGCAAAAAAAGCAACGAAGCTCAGAGAGCACCAAATATTCCACAGTTCTCCTCCTCCTCCTCCTCCCTTCTTCTTCCTTCCTTCTCCTCTTCTCTCTCATCCTCCTTGCCATCCGCCTCATCTCCTTTTCCTTCTCCTCCTCCCATATCTCCTCCTCCTCCCCCCTTTCCTTTCCTTATCTTCTGCTCCTTTCCATGAACCACCCCAGATGACTAGCCAGGGGAGGCAGGGACATGAGCTCTTTTGGGGTCTCTCCTAATCCATTAAACTGTTGAATGGGCTGTCCCAATTTTGCAAGGATGTGCCTAGAAGATAGGAAAGGAGGTGGGGGGGGGGGACTTTTTTTTCACCAGATCTCATCAGGTTCCCTTAAAAAGGGGGACAGGATATCAGTACAGATCCTGTTTCTTAATACCCCCCCCCAAAGTCCCCCTATTGGTCCTTGATAAAGGGGGTCTCTTTCTAAGAATAGCTCTTCTCTCCTGGCTGAGAATGAGGAAAGAACCAAGCCAGAGATAAACCGTTTAGATTCATTTCTGCTGCAAAGGATTTCGATGCTGCCATGCAAGCCTCCCATCTCCATTGCTAAACCGAGGTTTTTAAATGAAATGTCAGATCTGATTTGACAGGACATGGAAGGAAGGAGCCAGCTCGAGCAGGGCACTTGGGGAAATAGCCCAGCCTGGCTTAAATCCAAATATCTCTTTAGCTGTAAAGAGATTCAAGGAGCTGGTGCATAAAGCTTTAAGACCTTGGGATCATTTTGGTGCAGAGATGCTGAATTCTTCCCCTCTGACATCCTTTAAATTTCCTGCTCTCACCACTATGTAAAAAAGGTTTGAAATTCTGGAAAAAATGCAGAGAAGAGCAACAAAGATGATTAGGGGGCTGGGGGCTGAAACATACAAAGAACAGCTGCAGAAACTGGGTATGGCTACCTTAATGAAAGGAACGACTATAGGTGACCTGATAGCAGTCTTCTAAATATTTGAAGGGCTATCACAGAGAAGAGGGGGAGGGGTTTCAACCTATTCACCAAAGCACTTGAATGCAGTACAAAAAAGAATGGATGGAAACTAATCAAGGAGAGATCATTTGAATATGAGACAGCAGTGTGCTGTATCCGCCAAAAAATCAGGCTGCATTAACAAAAGGATAGAATCAAGACCATGTGAAGTGCTGATACCACTTTATAATACCTTGGTAAGGCCACACTTGGAATACTGCATCCAGTTTTAGTCCCCACGATGTAAAAAAGATGTTGAGATTCTGGAAAATGTGCAGAGAAGAGCAACAGAGATGATGAGGGGACCGGAGGCTCAAACATATGCGTGTTGCAGGAATTGTACATCTAATCTAATGAAAAAGAAGGACTAGGGGAGACAGGATATCAGTCTTCCAGTATTTGAGGGGCTGCCCCAAAGAAGAGAGAGTCAAGCTATTCTCCAAAGCACCTGAAGGTAGGACAAGAAGCAATGGATGGAAACTCATCAAGGAGAGAAGCAACTTAGAACTGAAGAGAAATTCCCCGACAGAACAATTAATCAGAGGAACAACTTGCCTCTAGAAATTGTAGGCATTTTTAAAGAAGAGATCGGACAGCCATTTGTCTAAAATAGTATAAGGTCTCCAGCCTTAAGCAGAGAGAATGATCTGGAAGACTTTTAAACTCTGTTTTTCTGTTATTTTTGGAGCAAAATAAATAAACCGAAAATCAAAATTCATTCTCCTTCTCCCCAGCAGGTTAGAGGGACAGTTTGAATCACATCTTCGAAGTGTCACTAAATGAAATGTTGTAAATCAAGGATTTTGTGTATCTTCTCTCTTTGTGGGGGGGGGGCTTTTTCTGACAATCTCTGCTTTGTCCGGACCAGATCAGAGCTCTGGATTATTTAATAATTGATTAATATCACTTTTTACACATACACAAATACAAACCCAGCTCTCCACAGCCTTCAAGAAGAAATCAAACCCTAAAAAAATGGACAAAGAGGACAGTAATTTAAACAATAAAAACAAAACAAGCAATGTTTTCAAATATTATTATTGATTATTATAGGTAATCCTTAATTTACAACAGTTCATTTTGTAATCGTTTGAAGTTATAATGGCCCTGAAAAAAGAGACAGGATCATTTTTCACACTTATGACCGTTGCAGCCTCTCCGTGGCCCTGTGATCCAAAATCAGACTCATATTTACAATGGTTGCAGTGTCCTGGGTTCAAGTAATTTCCTTTTGCGAGCTTCCGACAAACAGAGTCAATGAGGGGAAACCAGATTTGCTTCACAACCTTGCTACTAACTTAACAACTGCAGTGAATACTTAACAGTGGCAAGAAAGATCATAATATGGCTCAACTGTCTCACTTAGCAACATATGTTTTGTGGTCGTAAGTCCAAGACTACCTGTATTTCTGGTTCATACTCATACTATTATTGCCCAATGGAAATTGCCAGGCATGCATGCATGCATATATACATACACATATACATACATACATACATACATACATACATATATACATACATACATACATACATACAATTTTTAATGGCCAGTGCTAAGGTGTATTGCATATTCTCAAATGCAAATGCAAAAAGCCAGGAAACAAATTGGGAATTCTGACTATTAGTAGTATTGGCTGCCCAATTTCAGTACATTTTCAATCTCTGGAGGGTTCTCCTGAATTGATGTTGCATGTTTTCTCACATGGTACACAAACCATGGGTTTGCTAGCCAGGATTTGATCAAAACACCAGCCCTGAGAGCGTGGCAGGTGTGCACAATCCAATTTCCAACAGAACCAAATACCTGGGTTGAACTATGGAGTCCTTGGTGCTCTTTGCTTGGTTTGTTTGAAGATGTTTCATGACCTAACTAGGAAATATCATCAATGCTAAAAGGAAGAGGAGTTTGTGGAGTGGAGGAGAGGAAGGAAGGAGGAGGAGGTGAAGAAGAGGAAGGAAGGTGCTGGTGGAGGACAAGGAGGAGGAGGGGAAGGAAGGAGGAGGAGAAGGTGTAGAAGGAGGAGGCAAAGGAGAAAGAGAAGAGGAAGAAAGGAGGTGGAGGTAAAGGAGAGGAAGGAAGAAGGAGGAGGAGAAGGAATAAGGTGGAGGAGGTGGAAAGGAAGAAGGAAGAAAAGGAAGAAGAGAGGAAGGAGGAGAAGGTGGAGGAGGATAAGGAGAGGAAGAAGAAGGTGGAGGAGGAGGAAGAGGAGACTTCTTACACAGTGCTGGCTGAGGGTGTTGGGAGTTGTAGTCTGCCTCGGGAGTTCTCAAGAGGCCCTTCACGCCCCTCCAGTCGCCTGATGTTTCCCAGGTGGTCCAGCCAACTCAGAACGGTGCAAACCCAGCAAGGAGTGGAATCTTTGTGCCTGCAAGCTACTCAGGTGTGATGGAGAGAGGGAAGAGAGAGAGAGAGAGAAAACAATTACGCTGAGCTTTTATTTGGTTTTATTAAAATAAATAAATAAATAAATAGAGAATCCAGTTTGTGAAGAAGGTAAAGAAAGAGAGAGAGGAGGGAGACAGAGAGATTTAAAAAGTAGCCAGCTATCCCTCACTAGAGAACAGAGAGACCTTGACCTACGACCATTCATTTAGAGAACATTCAAAGTTACAATGGGGCTGAAAAAAAATGACTTACAACTAGTCCTCCCACTTATGACTTGTAGCATCCTCGAGGTCAGGTGAGCAAAATTCAAGTGCTTGGCAATTGGCACATATTTACGATGTGATTGTTAAGCGAATCACTACAGTTGTTAAGTGAATTGTGCAGCTGATAAATGAATCTGGCTTTTTCCATTGGCTTCACTTGTGGGGAGCCAGCTGGGAAGGTTGTCAACGGTGATCACGTAACCCTGGGATGTTGCCTCCAACTGTGACCAGACTAGCTTTGATTGATCATTGATAAGATTCCCAGGAGTGGTCCCTGCATCTTACAAGGGAGGTGGAAAATGCATGCCATTGGCTTCTGATTGGCCAATCACCATCCTCAGAGCCTCCCTCCATTCTTCATGAGATGCTGGAGTTGCCATGTGTTACTGCCTGGATAGGGGACGGAGAAGAAGACCAGATCTCCATCTTCCCCTTTCCTTCCTTCCTCCCTCCTTCCCTCTTTCTCATTTTTTCCTTCCTTCTTTCCTGTCATTCCTTCTTTAATTTCCTTCTTCCTTTTTTCTTTCTTTCTTTTCTCCTTCATACCTTGCTTTCATTTTCCCCCCTTCATCCCTTTTTTCTTCTTCCTTTCTTTTTCTTTCCTCCCTTCCTTTTTTCCTTCTTACTTCCTTTCCTTTTCAATTTCCTTCTTTCCTCCCACCCTCCCTCCCTTCCCAGGAATACTTCTGAAAAACCTGGAAATGTCTGTTGGCATTTAAAAATCTTCCTCTTCTACACATCAGGAACATATTAAGAGTAATCTTATAAACTTCCTTTTTCAAACAGCCTCCCTCCTTCCCCCCTCCCTCCCCTCCCTCTCTCTTTCTCCTAACCATTCCCACCCATGCAGATAAGACTGCATCCTTCTCTTTTTGAAGGGAATCATTTCTGTTTGGAAAAATAAAACGGATGCCCAGGAAAGCCCAAATGCCCCAGAAAAGGAAGGGTCCAATGCTGGGATGCCTTTTTCCCTTTGTTGATCTGTGCTCTCCCTGCCTGCCTGCCAGTCTGTCTGTCTGTCTGGGAGCTGCCAAGCCCCACCTTGGCACCCAGCTGTCAATGGCTGGGCTCAAGGGGGGGGGGGTGACGGGAAGTTCCATTTGTCACCTTCCCTTTATCTTTGGGGTAAGGGCAGAGGTTTATGGGACCCAGAGAAGCTCTCGCAGACATGCAAAAGGGAAGCGGTTCCGGGGTGGGGTGGGAAAGGGGAGAAAAGGTCTGGATAGAAGAAGGGAATACAGCAAGGCAGGCTATGAGATTTCTGGTGTCTTTATCTGACTTAGAACCTGGAAAAAGCTTGCTTTGAGGAGCTGATGATTCCCCACCCCACTTCTTCTCTATCTTCCCTATTTCCTCCTCCTTTTCCTTATCTGTCTCCTTCTTCCCCACCTCCTTGTAATTCTCCTTCCTCTTCTCTTTCTCCATCTTCTCTCTTTCCCCCCTTCCTCCTTCTCCTTCCCCTCCTTCTTCAGGTTCTTATCCTTTTCAATCTTTCTCCTCCTCCTTGTCTCTTTTCTCCTTCTCCCCTTCCTCCTCCTCGTCTATCCCTCTGTTAATGCATCCTAGAACTGCATTGGCTTTTTTGGCTGCTGCAGCACACCACTGGCTCATCTTTAACTCATTGTCCACTAAGACTCCAAGAGCCCTCTTGCAGTTAGTGCTGTTGAGCCAGGTACCGCCTGTGAATTTGGTTTTTCTTGCCTAAATGTAGAACCTGACTTTGCTCACCATTGAATTGCATTTTGTTGGATAGGGCCCAGTATTCAAGTCTGTCAAGATCCTTCTGGATCTTGAACCTATCTTCTGGGTTGTTAATTATTCCTGCCAGCTTGGTGTCATCTGCAAATTTGATGAGCTCCCTGTTTAACTCCTCACCTATATCATTGATTTGGTAGACCATCAGCACAACCCAGGGTCAGATCAACCTGCTGGACACCATCATTCTGATTCTGCAAAGCGAACATAATAACAAGACCCAAAAAACGAAGTGAATTTGAAAAGCTACAACTAAGATTCACCTCCTTCTTCTTGCTCTTGTCCTTCCAAGACAAGTCTTCATGACTCACGTCAACCCTGAAGGTTAATTAAGGTTAATTATCTTCCCGACTTAACAGCACCTACAAGTTCAAAAGAGAGCGGAGGGGATCTAACACCCCTCTGGTTTGCCATCAATCACTTACTGTGAGTGGCAGGCTGCCAGATCTGGGGGATCAAAGAGAAGGCTTCTCAACATGCCGAGTCAACTTGTGAACCTGGTAATTTCGGAGGTGCTTAGCTGGGGACATTTGCCAAAGCTTTTGGGGGAAGGGAAGATGGGGGTCGTGATGGAGCAGGAGAATCCATTTGATGTCTGTCAACGCTAGAATTAGCCTCTTAGGTCATGCGTTCCTCCGTTAATAAAAGGAGGATCCAGACAAAGCCAAGAAGAAACATATGATCAAGGAACCACAGGAGATAATGATTTTCACTGACTTGGACCCCAAAGAGGTCTTACCCAAGCAGGAGGGCTGGACAGGGAGACGATGCAATCAGCTGATCAAATGCTTTCCAGTTTCTCTCTAAATATGGCCAGCTGTGTGCTGCAGCCACCAAAACGGCCAATGCAATCCTAGGCTGCATTAACAGAGATAGAATCAAGATCAAGATTGTATTTAAATAAGGAGCCAGCCATGTTCAGCAGCTGCCAAAAAAGCCAACACAGTTCTAGGCTGCATCAACAGAGGGAGAGAATCAAGATCACGTGAAGTGTTAATACCACTTTATAAGGCCTTGGTAAGGCCACACCTGGAATCCTGCATTCAGTTTTGGTGGCCACGATGTAGAAAAGATGTGGAGACTCTAGAAAGAGTGCAGAAAAGAGCAACAAAGAGGATTAGGGGACTGGAGGCTAAAATATATGAAGAACGGTTGCAGGAACTGGGTATGTCTAGTTTAATGAAAAGAAGGACATGGAGAGACATGATAGCAGTCTTCCAATATCTCTGGGGTTGCCACAAAGAAGAGGGAGTCAAGCTATTCTCCAAAGCACCTGAAGGCAGAACAAGAAGCAACTAATCAAGGAGAAAAACAATCTAAAAATAAAGGAGAGAAGAGAACAGGGAAGGAAAAGAGAAGATAAGAGGCAAAGAGAAGGAAAAGGAAAGAGAAAAGAGAAGATTTTCTGATGTTTTGTTTCTAGGATGCTGTAAGTCATCCCTTGATAGCGATCAGCAACATTTAAACTGAATAAATAAACATTTTTTTCAAAAAAAATCTCTGTCCAGAAGTATAACTTCTTGGGAATTTTCCCAGGCGAGGGGGGTGGGATGTATAAGAGACATTGGTCTATCTCATCCTCAAAATTGGGGACTCTGTTTGCTGCCCTTGTAGGTCTTCCTAACAGTTGATGTTTTATTGGGCAATTCTGACACATCCTTGTTTGCCCACTCAGCCTGGAAGCTGATCATCTTCACACCTCTGTATCCCCAGGGATGCAAAATTTGATGGAAAACCAAAGCGATATCTTCATCAGTCACCTTCTCTGAGGAAGCTGTCAGGCAGCCCCATTAAGAGACCAGTTCATCAGTCCTGTGAGGAACAGAAAAGGATTTTTTGGTCGAAAATGCTCCAAAGAACAATCCACATGGAAAGGAGACCACCAAGTAGGGACCTGCACAGGAAAAGAAGGAAGGCAATATTTATTTATTTGTTTGTTTGTTTGTTTATACTTATATCCCATCTTTATTGTTATTTTTAATGACTCAAGCTGAACACACCTAATGCCTCTTCCTCCTCCTCCTCTTTTCCTGAACACAACGATCTTCTAAGGTAGGCTGGGCTGAGTGAGAGAGAAGAGTTACCCAGGTCACCCAGTGGCTTTCCTGCTTAAGACGAGACAAGAACTCACTGACTCATTGGCCCAAAGTTAACTAGCCGGACTTCACACCTGAGTTGAGGAGTAGGATTCAGAGTCTTCTGGTGAATGACCCAAAGTCACCCAGCCAGCTTTCATGAATCAAAAAGTAAAAAAGTGAAAATCCAAGTAGAACTCAATTTGGAACTATTGTTTAGCCAAATTTGAAGATGCAACAGTGCTGAATACTGGCTAAGGAATCCTGGGAGTGGAAGTCCTCCCCTCTTAAAGCATTCTGGATGGGGGATTCTGGGAGTAGAAGTCTTCCCCTCTAAAAGCATGGTGGCTGGGGGATTCTGGGAGTTGGAGTCTTCCCCTCTTAAAGCATGGTGGCTGGGGATTCTGGAAGTTGGAGTCCTCCCCTCTAAAAGCATGATGGCTAGGGGATTCTGGGAGTTGGAGTTCTCCCCTTGTAAAGCTTGCTGACTGGGGGATTCTGGGAGTTGGAGTCCTCCCCTCTTAAAGCATGCTGGTTGGGGATTATGGGAGTGGAAGTCCTCTCCTCTTACAGCATGCTGGCTGGGGGATTCTGGGTGTGGAACCCCCAGACCCCCAAAACTTTAACCTTAGATTGTCTACTGTCGACCTTACCTCATTCCTAAGAGTGCCCACTGTTCCTGTCCTAATGTTTCTTTTTATTCATATCCGTTTCATGTATCCAAAATCATGTTTATATATATGTTGTCTAATACATGCTTGATTTAATTAATTAATTAATTAATTTTTAAAAAAGTCCATCCCTCTTAAAACACGCTGGCTGGGGGGATTCTCAAGACACAGAATATTAAATCAAGAAATAAATAAATAGAAATATAATTTAACCAACAAATTCTGCACCAAGCATCCACAATTCTCTTTGCAACCAGGTGGACTTTTTGGCCCATGGGGTGACTTATAAATGTAATCATAAATAAATAAAAGAACAAATAAATAAAACACAAGCACTTTGTTCCCACCTCTTCCTTTCTACTGGGCCTGGAGAGCCTGGAAGAGAGTCCATTTTTGTCCAGATCTGTCCCCAGAGATGATGGGGTTGCAATCATTCTGGGCATTACGTGATTCACCGCAAAGGGTGATTTATCCCTCTCACCAAGGTGCGAGAGATTCTTCTGAAGGGTGTCAAATCACCTTGCTTAGGTTGCAGTTCTGCTTTTCCCCAGTTTGCGGTCTGTTTTGGTTATAAACAGCAATTTAGAAGCTAGCAGAGGGCAAATCATTGTTTATCCAAGGGGCTGAGATCCAAATGCATCATTACTGCAGCTTTTGCAGTGGAGCTTTTCGTGGTCCTTTTGCGGTCCAGAATGGAGGAAAACACCTTTCCAGCTGGCGAACAGGGAAGATGAAAGGGCTGGTTTTGGGGTCTACGTCTCCTCAGCCCCCACCCCCAATGGATCAGGCATTGCCTGTTCTGATTGGAAAGAGAAGGGCAGCTGTTTATGTGTAATAAATAATACAGATAGTCCTCAAATTACAACAGTTCACTTAATGATCATTTGAGGTTATAACAGCAGTGAAAACAGGGCGTGAAGAGAAGGGAAGGGAGAGTAATAAAGAAGGGAGGAAGGGAGAGAGAGGGAGGAAGGGTTGAAAAGAAAGACAGAGAAAAGTAATGAGGAAGGAAGGAAGGGGAAGAGTTGAAAAGGAAGGAAGGAAGAAGTAATGGAGAGAAGGAAAGGAAAAGAAAGGAAGGGAAAGGAAAATAGGAAGGGAAGAAAAGAAAAGGTGGGGGGGAAGGTAGCAGATAATTGAAGACTGCCCTAGAGAGTTAACGGATTCCTGAATTGGAGTCTTTTACCTCTATGCTGTAAAAGTGACACGGTCATGTTTATGGAAAGGAAAAGAGAGAGAGAGAAAAGGTAATCCCACCCAAACACAGCTGATGCTGAGTCTTGAAAACAGAGAACACAAGCAACCAAGTCTCTTGACGATCCATCTGTTTTGTGTCTGGATGTGTTTTTCTTTCTTTCTTTCTTTCTTTCTTTCTTTCTTTCTTTCTTTCTTTCTTTCTTTTCTTTTCTCCCCTCCCTCCCTCCCTCCCTCCCTCCCTCCTTCCTTCCTTCCTTCCTTCCTCCCTCCCTCCATCCAAGGTGCTATATATTTGTCTAAGGGGGATTTTGGCAGGGTTTTTTTAATGCTGTAGGACACCATTCATGTTGACATTACCTGATGATGCTACCTACTTGGTTGATGAAAAATCTTAAACCAAACAATCAAGTTCAGAGAGCACCAAGGATCCCACAATCCTCCCCCTCTATGCAAATCCCACTCCCTTTATAGCACTGATGATGTTCCTTAGTTGGGTCACGAAAGGTCTGCAAGAAGAAACTGCCAAGCTCAGGGAACACAAAATTCATTTTTGGACCTTTTGTCCTGCAGAAGGACAACTTTGGCCATGGTGGGCCAATTCTTCCCACCAACCAGAGACGGTAGGATCACCCAACAGAGATCACATGTTCCCCTCCGCCTTTGATGGGAACCTGCTTCCAAAGTCAGGCTCTCTAGTCCAGGGGTCTCTAATCTTGACAACTTTAAGACTTGTGGACTTTAACTCCCAGAGTTCCTCAGCCAGCAAAGCTGCTAAGGTTTGAGACCCCTGCTCTAGTCAACCAGTCACGCAAATGCCCAACCACCTTAGGATGAGATGACTCAAGTCTGGCATCAGGGTAGAGGAGGACCCCACAGGTTATCATGAAATCAAAGAAGGGCCCAATTCTGAACATCTTCTCTTCATCCCCTCCTGCCCTCTCTGATTAAATTGCCCTCTTCAATTATAGGGGTCAAGGAGTCCTTATTAATAAAAAAAGAGAGGCTGACTCACAGTTTCCATCATACCTCACAAAATACATTTCTTGGGCTTGTAGACCCTCCGTACCGTATCAAAGCCTTGTTTGGGGGGTGCTCAGTGGTTTCTCTCCCCCCCCCCTTGATGCATTTTCTCCAACCTTTCCCAGGTCTCTCCTGCCCCCCTTCCTCCCTGTCACAGGTATATTTTCACTATAAGGCTGGCTCACCTGTGATTAAAACACTGACCCAGCAATTATTCACATCTGGGAGGAACGTCATCCTCCCTTTGAAGTCTTCTCAATAACTTCTTCTTCTTTCATGTCTTCCTCCCCCCGAAAAAACACACTTGAAGGTTCTAGTAAGGGTTTCCTGACCAGTGGCCCCACCCCACCAGAAATTAACCGAATCTCAAGGTGGAATTCCTCTGTAATAAGTTCAGGTGGTGAGGGTGAGATGGTTGAAGATCCCCGAGATGACCTGTTGCATGAGCCAACAAGGGTCTCCCTTGTGCCTTTCTGCTCGCTCTTTCTCTAACTGACAAGGGTGCCTATTCAACCCCTTTGGCCTCTCTCGGGTCTAAAGAATTGAGAGAGAGAGAGAAGGCGCGGGTGGAGGATGAGATCATGGCTGTATTGCAACACAGACGCCCCCACCCCAGGAGATCAGCTGTTGGAAGTAAGGTACAGGTGAAGATAATGGGGGGGGGGGCAGGCTGCCTGGTGGAATTTGGGGTGGGGAGGATTTATTGAGCAGGGATTCTCAACCTTGGCAACTTTAAGATGGGTGGACCTACACTCCCAGAATTCCCCAGCCAGTTTTATTTCAGATGGGTGGGTTTCAACTCCCAGAATTCCCTAGACATCACATTGCATGTTTTCTCCTTGGTAATTCAGTGATTAGGTTGTTGTTTTCTGCTGGATTGTTTGTCTACAGTGGTGGGTTCCGGATCCCGTTCCAATCAGTGCGGTTGGAACGGGCCCGGCGTCATCCACATGGATGCACGCAGTGGGCTCATGCATCTTATCGCTTCTGAGAGCCTCCGCAACGCTCCAGCTACTCAGCGGAGTGTCGTGCAAGCGTTGTACACGCCATGCGCAGAAGCGCCGAAGACTTAAAAGACCAGTAAGGAGCTCGGGCAGGCGGGTGGACCCTCCAGAGCACCATACTGGAACGGTATCCGGTGCTCCCGGCAGGCTCTAGTACACCCATATCAGGGTGTACCGCCTGCAACCCACCACTGTTTGTCTAGTATTAATCCCCGCTTATCTAGCAACTGGCTGTTGGAGAATTGTGTTCTGTTTTTTTGTTGTTGTTTCCTTCTTACCTTTTTTAATGTCCCTTTTGATTGGTGTGTAAATATGGCTTGTCTCTATTTATCATGGTTGCCTGGGGAATTCTGGGAGTTGAAGTCCACTTATCTTAAATTTACTAAGGTGCAGAAATACCGATTTAGGGACTCCTACAATAGCACAGTCAAAAAAATGTTTGGACAGATGATGTGTTGGTTGTTAATCCTGGACTTATCCATACATTTTTAATACATGTAGTGTACAAGCCATAATTGGGACCAGAATTTAAATTGCTAAGCAATGTGGTTGTTAAGTGAGTCATCATGTGATTGGACCCAATTTATGACAATTTTTACTATGGTCATTAAGTGAAACATTTAATCTTTAAGCAAATCTGGCTTCCTAAATTGCGTGTCATAAGCCAGATGGGAAAGGATGCAAATCACAATCACATGACTGCAAGACACTACATAACTGTCATAAATGTGAGTCACAGTCACTAAACAACTGGTTGTAAGGCCAGGACTACATGTAACTCAAGTTATAGCCAAGTTAGCTGAAACAGGGAAAGCTTCCACACTTCTATGGCTGCCATCTTGACTTTTTTGACCCAACCCTGATAACATCTTTAGACACGGCAGAATTTTTTATCAGTCCTCGACTTACAACAGTCCATTTAGTGACCATTTAAAGTTACAATGGCAATGGGAAAAGCAACTTGTGACCATGTTTTCACACTTACAACCAGTGCAGACCGTAGTCACAAGATCCAAATTCGGACACTCCGCAACTGGCTCATATTTATGATTGTCGCAGTGTCCCGGGACCATATGATCTGCTTTTGCGACCTTCTGTTAATCAAAGTCATTGGGGCAGCCAGATTCACTTAACAACTTAACAACTGCAGCAATTCCCTTAACAACAAGAGAAGTTGTAAATTGGGGCAAAACTCACATACAAACCATCTTGCTTACAAACTGAAATTTTGGGCTGAATTGTGGTCATTAGTCGAGAACTCCCGATAGGGTTGCATTCAATAGCTTTCACCTCATCCTATTCTAAGCTGTAATTCACAAAATATCTTAAATGATGCAGGGTTTCCTTCTTGAAGGAAGTGGGGTTGGATTAGAAGACTTCCAAGTTCCCTTCCAACTCTGTTATTCCATTAAAGGTGCTTCAGAGTGTTGATTCTAATCTGAAACCAACTTTATGCTAGCCTTCAAACCCTTTTCAGAAATAAAATCAGCCGAAGTTGGAGGAAATGGATGGCAATTTAGTCCTCACAGCAAATTGAACTGTAGTGGATTAAAAAGAAAAAAATAAATAAATAAATAACTGGCCACAGGATGAGGCCTCGGACTTCGTTGATGGACTATTAAACAGAGCGAAACAATGCATTTCCTTAGGAACCACAGCATGAATTCACCAGGCAGTTTCCCTGGAGCCTGGCTTGGCTTGGTTCTTCCAAATCTCGTGTTGGAAACGCACAATTGTCGAACTCACATAGAGGCCTGTTCTGTTTCCTCTTTGCAAAGGCGGGTTCAGAGTCTGCTCTTCCTCCCAGGGTGCAAGGACGCACAAGACAGACAGTCCTTGACTTACAACAGTTTGTTCAGTGACTGTTCAAAGTTATAACGGATCTGAAAAAAGTGACTGATGACCATTTTTCACACTTATGACTGTTGCAGCTTCCGCAAGGTGATATGATCATAATTTGGATGCTTGGCAACTGGCTCAAATTTATGACGGTCGCAGTATCCTGGGGTCACATGATCCCATTTTGAGACCTTCTGATGAGCAATGTTAATGGGGAAGCCGGATTTGCTTAATGACCTTGTGACTAACTTAACATTGCCAGGAATTCACTTGACAAATGTGGAAAGAAAGGTCGTAAAATGGGGCAAAATTCACTTAACAAACATCTCATTTGACAACAGAATATTTTGGGCTCAGTTGTGGTTATAAGCCGAGGACTACCTGCATTTATAAACAGGGAGTCCTCAATTTAATAACCACAAAGGCAACTGGAATTTTCATTGCTAAACAGAGTTGCGATAAAGAGAGTTGTGCCCCTTTTACAACCTTTTTTCCATGGTTATTAAGGGAATTATTGCAGTTGTTAAGTGAATCGTGTGGTTGTTAAGTGAATCTGGCTTCCCCCATTGACTTTGCTTGTTGGAAGTCAGCAGATCACACAACCCCAGGTTGCTGCAACAGTTGTAAATACACATCAGTTACCAAGCATCCGAATTTTAATTTCGTGACCTTGGAAATGTTGCATCAGTTGTAAGTGGGAGGGACTAGTTGTAAGTCACTTTTTTCAGTGATGTTGTGACTTTGAATGGTTGCTACATGAATACTTGTATTAAAATACACCCAAAATAAATTTAAAAGATAAAAGCAAAGTAGTGGGGGAAAAAATAGGAAGTGAGTTCCAATTAACCATCATGTAACAAAATAACAGAGTTGGAAGGGACTTTGGAGATCTAGGCCAACCTCCTCCTCAAGCAAAAGACCCTATACACCTGTGATGGCGAACCTATGGTATGTGTGCCAAGGCACGCAGAGCCCTCACTGGGCATGCGCGCTATTGCCAGCTGCTCTTCTGTTCCTGGCGCGCTGGCCAGCTGCTCTTCGCGGGCACCAGAGCACTGAAAAATGGTCTGAAAACAGCCAAAAATGCCCCCAAAACAGGCATATGCATGCCAGCCAGCTGGTCTTCGGGTTTCCAGTGTTCTGCTGTGCGGACATGCATGTGCATGCACATGCGTTCCAGTTTGGGCACAAGGGGCCAAAAAGGTTTGCCATCACTGCCCTATACCATTCCAGACAAGTGGCTGTCCGATCTTTTTTTAAAAAAAACCTCCAGTGTTGGGGCTTTCACAACTTCTGGAAGCAACTTGTTCCACTGATTAATTTTTCCCACTGTCAGGAAATTTCACCTTAGTTCCAGGTTGCTTCTCTCTTGGATTAGTTTCCACCCATTGCTTCTTGTCCTACCCTCAGGTGCCTTGGAGAATATTGCTTGACCCCCTCCTTTTTGTGGCAACCCCTGAGATATTGGAAGACTGCTATCATGCCTCCCCTAGTCCTTCTTTTCATTAAACTAGACATACCCAGTTCCTGCAACCGTTCTTCATATATTTTAGCCTCCAGTCCCCTAATCCTCTTTGTTGCTCCTCTCTGCACTCTTTCCAGAGTCTCCACATCTTTTCTACATCGTGGCGACCAAAACTGGATGCAAATATTCCAAGTGTGGCCTTAAGGAAGGCTTTATAAAGTGGTATTAACTCTAGTATTAATTCTATCCTTCTGTTGATACATCCTAGAACTGTGTTGGCTTTTTTGGCAGCTGCTGGACACGGCTGGCTCCTCTTTAAATAGTTGTCCACTAGGACTCCCAAGATCCTTTTCACAATTTCTGTTATCCAGCCAAGTACTCCCTGTTTTATACCTGAGCATTTTTTTCTTCCTGCTTAAATGTAAAACCTTACTTGCATTTTGTTGGATAGGCCCCAGGGTTCAAGTCTGTCAAGATCCTTTTGAAACTCAAGTCTAGCCCCAAATATTTTCATTTATGGAAGGAAGCCATTGTGGCAGAGGAGGGACGCCCCATAGCTTCCCTCAGAGCTTGGTCATTATTCAGGGTACCATTTATTTGCCATTCTAGCAACCACAGAACCTTTTCAAATGGTTTCTCCAAATTAAATCTGATTTTAAATAGTCAAGTAGCATAATGCTTGCAGTAACATGTCCTCATTTAGATGAAATTCCTCTCCTCGGGGTTTCAACCAACTCTTTCTCAAATTCCTTGTATCCTTCAATTTTCCTTTGTCTTCTAGAAGTTTGGCATTCTACACCCAATTCCTCTATGATCCTTCACATTTTTTTTTAGAATTTTGCCCCTGATGCTTCTGCTAATTCATGAAAGTTGAGGTTCCTCAAACTACTGAAGGTGGTTAGGGTTAGGATTCATGAAACTTGAAGTCCTATGAAGTTCATGAAGCTTGAAGTTCCACAAGCTATCTAAGGTGGTTAAGATTAGGGTTCATGAAACTTCAGGTTCCCTTCCACGCAATTGGGCCTGAAGAGGAGATTCATTGGGTGACTTTGGCAACAAATCTCGAAGCAAGATTTGATGGAATTGTACACTGGAGACCTTTGAAAGGAATTGCTGAGATACACAATAGACTGGACAATTGGAACCAGCAGTCACAGCAACAAAACTTTGCTGATCAAGATCAGCACTCAGAGGAAGGGGGCAAAATGAGTTTAGGAGTGTTGGCACTTAGAGTCAAAAAAATATCTGTAGTTAAGGATTGAACTGTGGGGTCCTTGATGCATTTGGAGCTAGGTGGTTTTCTTGCAGATGTTTCATGACCCAAGTAGGTAACATCATTAGGGATAGAAGAGAGTGGGGTTAGAGGAGGAGGAGGACTATGGAGAGAGACAGAGAGTGACAGACAGACAGACAGAGAATAAGAATATGAATTGCTTTAGCTGACAAAAAAAAAAAGCTATTTTCCTTTTTTGCAACAGGCAACCTCCAAGTGTCAGGAGAGGCTTTTCTTTGAGCAGGGATCCCTCTGTTCCTTTTCAACAATCCAAACAGATGCAGGAAGATCCCGGCAATTAAAACCTGCCTTTTTGCCGTTTGGCTGACAGATGTGGTAAGCGAAATTTTCTTCCTAATCCCGTGCTTTACGATTATGGCTCCAAATATAAGACGTTCTTTCTTGCTCGCTCTTTCTTCCTTTCTTTTATTTTGTTGTTCGGGGAGATATATATTTTCTTTCAGTGGTTAAGGCAAAACACAAACCTTGGTTGCGCTTTTTGTTTTTTGTTTTTTTAAAAAAATCCATCTCTTTTTAATCCTCCCAGACTTTAAAGAGAGGAGCCGTCTGATGCTTTGATTTGTGCTCTGGCTGACAAGCGTTGGGTTATCCGTCTCAGGGCGAGAGAGAAGGGCTTTTCATCCACTCCTTGACGTGCAACTAAAATTGAGCCCAAAACTTCTATTGCTAACCAAGACAGTTGTTAGGTGAGTTTTGCCCTAGGACTAGGGTATGGCTTCTGTTGCCACCGTCGTTAAAGGAACCACTCAGCCACACAGGTTGTTAAGCGAATCCATTTTCCCCATTGAAAAATGGCTTTTCGCCAAAGGTGAGACCCTGGGACACTGCGTTTGTCATAAATACAAGTCAGTTGCCAAACATCTGAGTTCTGATCGTGAGACCCCTTGGAGATGCCACAACGGTTGTACATTTTGAAAAACCGACATGAGTCATTTCTCCCCATTACTGTTATAACTTTGAACCATCACTAAACAAACTGTTGTAAGTCAAAGACTTCCTGTATTGGTGTATTCTCCCCCCCCCCCCATGTTTTGCAATGCTTTGCAAAAAAAAAAAAAAAGAACCATGGGTGGAGTTTGCGCGGCTCCCCCTGAGAAAAACCAGCCTTCCTGCAAATCCACCTCTCACCCCCACCCTGCACCACTGACAATCACAGGCCATGAAATTGTGTTGCCTGCCAGACAAAGCGCCTGGCCGTGGCCCCTGGCCCCATCCCCAGCGCCTCCATGCAAACTCATGAGGATCCCTTCTACCGCCCAGCCTGGCTTCTTAACCGATGTTAACATGTTGTTATCTGCTCCGCAGATGGGTTAGCTTGACATTGTTTCCACAAACAGCAGGATGTGAAAGAGAGAACAGGCTCATGGTGTCAATTCTGGCATCTGAGGTGGTTGGACGGCCCTCAATAGCTGCTAAGAAAAAGACAGCAAGAACGGCCGGGCCGAGCCGAACCCACTGATTCCAACCAACGCAATCCTAGGCGGCATCAACCCGGGGATAGAAAAAGAATCAAGATCATGTGAAGATTTAATACCACTTCATAAAGCCTTGGTAAGACCACACTTGGAATGTTTGCATCCAGTTGTGATGAGCACAATACAAAAAAAGATGTGGAGGCTCTAGAAAGAGTGCAGAGAAGAGCAACAAAGAGGATTACCGTAGGGGACTGGATGCTGAAACATATGAAGAACAGTTGTAGCAACTATGTCTAGTTTAATGAAAAGAAGGACTAGGGGAGACATGATAGCAGTCTTCCAATATCTCAGGGGTTGCCACAAAGAAGAGGGAGTCAAGCTATTTTCCAAAGCACCTGAAGGTAGGACAAGAAGCAATGTGTGGAGACTCGTCAAGGAGAGAATCAATCTGGAATTAAAGAGAAACATCCTGACAGAACAATTAATCAGCGGAACAGAAGTTGCCTCCAGAAGTTGTGAATGCTCCAACACTGGAAGTTTTTAAGAAGATATTGGATAGCCATTTGTCTGAAGTGGCGTAGGGTTTCCTGCCTAGGCAGGGGGTTGGACTAGAAGACCTCCGAGATCCCTTCCAACTCTGCTATTGTAATTGATTAGGGGACTGGAAGCTAAAACATATAAAGAACGGTTGCAAGAACTGGGTATGTCTAGTTTAATGAAAATAAGGACTTAATGAAAATAAGGACTAAGGGAGACATGATAGCAGTCTTCCAATATTTGAAGGACTGCCACAAAGAAGAGGGGATCAGCCTGTTGTCTAAAGCACCTGAAGGCAAGGGAAAAAGCAATGGATAGAAACTGATCAAGGAGAGAAGCAACCTACAAGTAAGGAGAAATTTCCTGACATAAATTGTTCCCGTGAAAACAATAATCAGTGGAAGGACTTGCCTCCAGAACTTATAGGTGCTCCATCACTGGGGTTTTTAAAGAAGAGATTGGACAACCATTTGTCTGAAATGGTATGACTCCTGCTTGAGCAAGGGGTTGGACTAGAAGACCTCCAAGTTCCCTTCTAACTGTTGTTAGTCTGTTAATTCTTAACGGATTGGCCTGGGTAAATTTCCCATTGATGTCCTCAGTGCGTCAAGGTGACTGGAAGAAACAATTAATTATCTTTATTATCTACCCATCTAGCTACTCAGCCTTTGTCATCCTGGTCCCAAGTTCGGTTCTTCAGTTTACATCCCTTTGGGCCAGCTTTGAAAGGAAAATATCTAGGGGATCCAAATTTCTGTTGGGTGTTTAATAAGGTGAAACTGGATAGTGAGCAGAGCACAGAATGATAAAACAAACCTTACGATGGAAGGAAGGGAAGGAAGGAAGGAAGGAAGGAAAAGAAGGAAGGGAAAAAGAAAGAATGGGGGAATTAAAAAAAGGAAAGGGAAAGGGAGGGAGAGAAAAAGGGAGGAAGGAATGCAGGAGGGAGAGAAGGAAGAAGCAGGAAAGGAAAAAGAAAGGAAGGGTAAAGAAAGAAAAAAGGAAGAAAGTAAACAGAAGGATGGAAGTGAGGGAGGAAGGAAGGAAAGAAGGAGGAAGGAAGGAAAAATAGATAAAGAAACAAAGGGAGAAATGGAGACAGGAAGTTAGGGAGAAAGGGAGAAAAACAAAGAAAGAAAAGAAAAAAGGAAGTAAGGAAACAGAAGGATGGGAGAAAGGAAGGAAGAAAGGAAAAAGGAAAGAAGGAAAAAATAGATAAACAAGGAGAAAGGGGGAAATAGAGGGAGGATGAAAAGGAGAAAAACAGAAAGAAAGGGGGCGGGAAGAGCACATTTTGTGCTCAGCTAAATATCATTTTCTTCCTTTCGAAAGGGTTAAGGCCACAAAAGCCGACTGTGAACACCACATCGCAAAGAGGAGCTGAGAACCTTCCCCTCCGGAGACACAATGCCATCCTTCTTATAGAATAGGTTCCATTCTCCTTGGATTTTCCACAAAATCTTTAATAATTTGATTCCTTTCAGACCCGGCAGCCCGCCGAGGTCTTTAAGAAACAGTAACAAAACCCAGAGAAAAACCCACCACTGGGCCAGGAATTTGAGGGGCGAGGAGCAATGAAACAGATTAGCCACAGCCTGAATAGAGCCCGGCAGATCCTCGCAGTGCGTCCCAGCCTGGAGTAGCCAGCTTCATTCATGTTCGCACAATATCACACCAGAGTCCAGACTAACCGCCTCAATTACACCATTATGGACCTTGAGGGATGCCGAGCTGGAAGGCCACGTCGCAAAGGGAAGGGGGTTTAATTTTAATTTAATTTCTTTTTTCTTTTCTTTCTTTTTTTTTTCCAGCAAGGTTTAGAGTGCCCCCTAAGGAATTCCTCGCTTGCTTCCTGTAAAGCAGATCAACTCGGAATTGTGAATTGCCGCACACCCAAATTTGCATAGGGAAAAAGGCAGAGCTGACGGTCTGCACACATACATATACACGCTCTCCTGGAGACCAAGCACAGGGGGGGGGGGGATCGTCTAACTGGGTTTTAAAAACTCCTTTGGGTCCCATGCATCAAGGGCAAACAGGCCTTGGAGTCACCTATTGGGGTTCAGCCACAGGATTCGAATTTTGGTTTGTCACCTGTGCAAAATTGGGCAGAAATCTTTGCTCCTAGAGATGTTCATCACCTCAATATCACTTGCACAATATCTACCTCTATCTCTCTGTCTATCATCTAGCTAGCTAGTTATCTCTATCATCCATCCATCCATATATCTCTCTGTCTGTCTTGTTTGTCTGTCTATCATATTATCTATCATCTATGTCTCTATTATTTCTCCCTCTTTCTCTCCCTCCCTCCTTTCATCTAGATCTCGCTATTATCTCTCTCTCTATTCATCCATCCGTCCATCCATATTCTATCTGTTATCTATGTATTTATTTCTCCCTCTTTCCCTCCCTCCATTCTCTAGCTATTATCTCTCCCCATTCTTCCCTCCCTCCATTTATCATCTATATTATCTATCTATCCATCTATTATCTATCCATTCATCTTTCTCCCTCTCTCTCCCTCCCTTCCTCCCCCCCCTCTCTCTCACACACACATAAACACACACACACAACTATCAAACCGTTGCGCTATTTCATGCAATCCTAATAGAGGCAGAGGGGACTCCACATGTGTTTGTTTGTTTTCCCAGGCACCCAAAGAGACAAAAATTACATTCCCCCCCCCTCCCTCCCCAGACGTCCCAGAAGGAACCTGAAAATTAATGAGGCGAAGAAAATAATTTAGAAGAAGAGATGGGTGATTAAATCCAACCATCTCAGGAATGTTTGGGCAACAACAGCTACCCAATTCAGAGTCAT
The DNA here is from genome assembly GCF_051295495.1 of Thamnophis sirtalis. Taxonomy (NCBI): domain Eukaryota; kingdom Metazoa; phylum Chordata; class Lepidosauria; order Squamata; family Natricidae; genus Thamnophis; species Thamnophis sirtalis. The sequence goes on from NW_028261384.1 coordinate 5,109,773, forward strand.
TAAAAGCGTGTCAGAGCTCTGTCAACAGGCTGGCTGAGACCCAAATCTCTTAACATCTTTTAGTTATTTTTTTTTCTTTTTCATTTCAGCAAAAATAAAAAAATGAAAGATTGAGCAGAGATGTTTTCATAGCTTGAGGCTACAAAGAAGGAAGGGAGTGAAAATGAGGTAGAAAGTAACATTTTTACCTCCGGCTTTTCATTTTAATCGTCGTGTCTGGCTGACTCATTCCTCTGGCTTTTCTCGGTTTTGTGGCCAACCAAATCCTCTGCCGCAATATTTATACAATCTATTTACCGCTTGACACAAAATCGACTTGCATCCTCCAAACAGTAAGTATCCATTTTTTTTCTTCTTTTCTGTTTTTGCAGGACCCAAAAAATCTGCTTTATTTATTTTTGAATCTCAAAAAACGGGCTGTATCATCGTTTCGTCATCCCAATCTTTCAATTTGCAGTCTTCCTTGGGGTCCACTGCAGATGGCCTCCCGTGGTTGTTTGGGGCTAATCTTGGACAATTAACCAGGGTGGGTTCTGATTAGCAACAGGAGGGGAGACCACTAGTAAAGGATGTTCTGCTTTGGACTAGAACAGGTCTCCAAACTTGGTAGCTTTAAGTCTTGAGGATTTCAACTCCGAGAATTTTCAACGGACCTCAACTCCCAGAATTCCTCAGTCAGCCATGCAGCTTTAAGATGTATGGATTTCAACTCCCAGAATTCCATAGTCAACCATTCATCTTCAAGAGTTGTGGACTTCAACTCCCAGAATTCATCAGCCAGCCATACTGTCTTTCTGTCTGGGGAATTCTGGAGAGTTGAAGCCCACAAGTTTCAAAGTTATCAAGTTTGGAGATCTCTGGACTAGAAGTTGGGAAGAAAAATCTTCCCTCCAAAATGCATGACGAATCATTTTTGTAATATGGATTTTTTTTCTTCTGGTTGCCAGCCTGATGACAAAAACAACATTGCAGTGTTATGCTGCGTTGCAGGAGGAGGATGAATAGATTTTATTGGGCCTCCTCCGAACTCCATCGGCCAGCCAGTGTCGGCTGGCAACTACAAGGAGGAGGGCCTTCTCAGTAGTAGCCCCGACCCTTTGGAACGAGCTCCCCGTGGAGATTCGTACCCTCACCACCGTCCAGGCCTTCTGCACAGCCCTTAAGAACTGGCTAGCCCGTCAGGCCTGGGGACAAAGATAGCTGCCCCTCCCGAATGATGAATGAATGTTGCTTATTATTTTTACTATATGTGTCTACGTCATTGTCTGTATTCCCCTTCCTGATTTTATGTGAGCCGCCCTGAGTCCCCTCAGGGAAAAGGGCGGCCTATAAATGTTAATAAACATTCCAAACATTCCATTGTGTTTAAAAACAGCACAGGTACTATTCGACTTACAACCATTCATTTAGTGACTGTTCAAATTACAACAGTACTAAAAGATGACATAAGATACATACAACCATTGCAGTATCTCCATGGTCACATGATCAAAATTCAGACTCTTGGTAACAGACTCGTATTTATGACAGTCGCAGTGTCCCAGGATCATGTGATCCCCTTTTAAAGATCCCCTGACAAGCAAAGTCAAGGGGAAGCCTGATTCACTTAGCAACTGTGTGACTAACTTAACAATGGCAGGGACTCCCTTAACAACTGTGGCAAGATAAGTCATAAAAAAATCCCTCACAATTTTTTCGCGTAGCAACAGAAATTTTGAGCTCAATTATGGTAATAAGTCAAGGACTACCTGTACATAATAAAACTCAGGAATCAGATTTCAATAGGCGGAACATAAAATTAATTGAACTTATCAATCAATGATAAATTTGAAAGATGATACAATGGACTGAAACATTAGCAAAGGCCAGGAAGACTGAAACACGTGAGAAAGACACTCAAGATTTTCCTACCTTGATTTTCTTGGGCATAAGTAGGAGAAAAGGGGACAGGTTTTAGAGAGGGTTTTCAAATCCTATTACAGATAGTCCTCAAATTACAAGTACAATTGAGCCCAGAATTTGTTGCTAAGTGAGACAGTTGTTAAATGAGTTTTGCCCCATTTTACCACCTTTCTTGCCACTGTTGTTAAACAAATCACTGCAGTTGTTAAGTTAGTCACAGGGTCGTTAAGGGAATCTTGATTCCCCATGGACTTGGCTTGTGAGGAGGTCGCAAAAAGGGATCATGGGATTAAACATTCCCCCCCCCCAGTGCATTTCAACCATCATAAATATGAACCAGTCGCCAAGTATACTGAATTTTAATCACATGACCATGATGATAGTCATAAGTATGACAAATGGTCATAAATCATTTTTTCAGTGCCATTGTAATTTCAAATGGTCATTAAACATATGTTGTAAGTTGAGGACTACGTGCATTGTAGCATAGATCAGTGGTTTTCAACCAGTATATCGCAGCATACAGATATAGGATTGACTTATTTCTAATCTTCCATAACATTTTGTTCTTAATGTTGTTTTTCTGATTTTTTATTTTTATTTTGGTACTACTGATAGTCCAGAACGTATGACTGCAATTTGGACTAGAATGATGGTCATAAGTTATGATTGTTGTATGTCAAGGCAACCATGTGTCCAGACCTGATTTTATGACTGTTTTTATGACTGTTTAATGAATCACACAGCTTTAACTCTGAATTCCTTCTTCTGAATGGGAGGTTTTGGGATTTTTTTTCTGGCAAAAATTGGCAAAAATGTCAGAAACCAGCAAAAACAATGTCACAGTCATGTGACTGCAGGATGCTGCAACTAGTTTGGCCATTAAAGCAGCAGGCTAGAAACTGGGAGATGGTAAGTAATAGTCCCGCCTTAGGCACGAAAACCAGATGGGTGACTCACCCAACCACCAATAGATGATGAGTTCTCATCTCGCCTTAGACATGAAAGCTGTCTGGATGACTTTAAGCCAATCACCAGGAGAGGATGAGTCCTAGTCCGCCTTAGGCACACACAAAAAAACAACTGGGTGAATTTGGGCCAATCACCAGGAGATTGAGTTCTCATCCCGCCTTAAACATAAAAACTAGCTGGATGACTTTTGGCCTATCACTAGGAGATGGTGAGTTCTAGTCCTTAGCTATAAAAGCCAGCTGCGTGATTTGGCCAATCACCAAGAGATGATGAATTCTCATCCCGCCTTAGACACAAAAGTAGGCTGGGTGACTTTGGGCCAATCACCACAGTGAGTTTTAGTCCCGCCTTAGACATGAAAGCAAGCTGCGTGACTCAGCCAATCACAAGCATATGATGTTCTATTCCCACCTTAGGCATGAAAGCCAGCTGAGTGACTTTGGGCCAGTCCCTCTCACATGATTGCTAGGGAATTCTGGGAATTGAAGTCCACCCTTTTCACAGCCTTCCTGCATTTATCTATATTTCAATACAGTAGACTTCTAGATCCCTGTCCATTCTCCTAAAACAACCCTGCAAGGTAGGCTTGGCTGAGAGGCCAGGGTCAGCCCCCCCAAGACCCCTTCTCCAAAATGCTGGAAGTGAAACTGTACAGACCCTTCCCCCAAAGTCTCTCTTCCCCTCCCTCTCACACATCCTACCTATCAATTGCAAATGGGTAGACAATCTCTCTCTCCTCTCCGTCCTTCAAGTCCTTGAAAAGAATTTTATGGCTGGGGTTTTGGGCAGATGTGCCCCCCTCTTCTTCCCTTTGTATTACTGCTTCCCCCCCCGGGGGGGGGTGTTCATCTGGGAGGGGGGTCCCCAGAGGTAGGCGGGGCAGCCAGAGGGAAATGGCCAGGTTAGCAGGTACTTGAGAGGATGTGAAAAGGGGAAAAGTTAGGAGGGGGGCCTAGAGAGGAAAGGCGTGAGAACAGAGGAGGAAAAACCACCCTAATGCCCAACAGTGGGGGTGTCTCTGCTCTTGCAAGTTGCAACCCAGAATGCAGAATGCTAATTGGTTCAAAAAAGGTGTCCCTGTGTTCCAGAGACATCCCCCGCCTTTTACCCCCTGCAGTAAAGGTTTCCCCCACCTCAAATTAAACATCACATTGTAAGAAGGGGCAAGATAAAACTATGGCTGGCCTTTGATATATTCCCCCCCCCACCTTGGCACCCTCCAGGAGAGCAGGGCTGGTGAGGGGTCTCTATGAGAGGCAGGAATGGAGAAGGGGAGGTTCAAAATTGGAGAGGAAAAGTAGGAACAAACTTTCCTAAACCTGATTCAAAAAAATCGTGCAGAACGCATATTCTAAAGGCAGGGCAGGAACTCCAAAGACTATTGTTCCCTGCCAGAGCAGAGCAGAATTTGGAAATACACTGGTTTTTCTCTCCCCTCCCCCTTCCTCTTCTCCAGATGTAGGTCGGGCATCTGTAAGGACAACTCAGAAACTCCCCAAATTTAAGGCATGGCCTGGCAAAGATTAAGGTAAAATACAGGTCATTGTAACATTTAGTTAAGATGACATTGAGAAAACTGACTCAGGACCGTTTTTCACACTTACGACCATTGCAGCCTCTCCATGGTCACGTGACCAAAATTCAGACATTCGGCGACTGACTTATGATTATGATGGTCACAGTGTCTCTGGGGTCACGTGGTCCTCTTTTGTGACCTGGCAAGCAAAGTCAAGGGGAAAGCCAGGTTCACTTAACAACCAGGTGACTAAGTTAGTAATGGCAGTGATTCACTTAACAACAATGGCAAGAAAGTTCGTCAAATGGGGTAAAACTCAATAAATATGCCATTTAGCGACAGAATTTTTTTTGGCTCAATTGTGGTCATAAGTCAAGGACTACCTTTATTATTATTATTACTATTGTATTATTACTATTATAAACTAAAGTCATGGCCAATCTCTGCAAACTGAGATAAAATCTGTTTAAATGGCAATGGCAACCATCTAAAAACTAATCTAAACATGATTTAAAATTAAAACTAAAAATCAGAATCTTAAAATTAAGGCTGAATCTTAAATCCAAGGTGTTGAAATCCATGCATACTGGCTGAGGAATTCTGGGAGCTGAAATGCATGCATGATGGCTGGGGATTATGGGAGTTGAAGTCCACCCATCTTAAAGTAGCAAGGTTAAGAAACTTGTTTCTAAATTTTACTACCTGAATTGCATTTTGGAAATGCAATTGCTAAAGAGCGGTGACCGACTCTTAAAGTGCGTGTCCATTGGACAAAGGCCGCCTCTTCCTGATTTTATTTCTCATGCATTCATGGATCACAGAGGCCCTGACGAAGGCAGGGCAGGATTTGAATGTGTGCCTGTCTCGAAGCCTCTTGTAAGAAGGTAGAGAGTGTGATCCATATCTACAGCGATGATAATGACCGGTAATCGGTCAGACCGGCTTTTTCTGAGCCAGAGAACCAAGACCTGGCCACCCAGGTGTGGCTGAAGGAGACCTCCCACAAAATCTGTCAACGCTCCGGTCTGTTTCAAGTGGTTTCAGCCAGAGGCAGACCTGTTGCCTTCCCTCTGTCTCAGCCGCTCCTCTGATGGATGGTATTGACCCCTCTTCAAAAGAGTTGGTTGCTATACACGTCTCGCCTCTTGAAAGCCTCCTTGCACCCAGGTGAACCCCAGCGTGGTCCATCCCCCTAAGGGGGTCAAAAACCTGCCCAGGCTGGAACACACACCTTGATGTCCTTCCAGCTGTGATTCTCAAATCTTTTTGGCAACCCCTGTCCAAAAGTTAGGCAAGCCTCAGCTCCAGGGTTCCCTTCCCTAGCTAGGTGTCTTTCAACAGACAGGTAAAGGTAGACAGATCAGAGAGCAAGAACAGATGAGCTCCGCAGGTATCCGTATCATGCATTCACCCGGTCTCTCTTTCTACAGGTAGACTTATGACCGCAAATGACCCAAAATTGCTGTCATTAACATGTGACATTTGTTAAGTGAGTTTTACGACCCTTCTTGCAACCGTTGCTAAGTGAATGGTTGCAATTCTTCACTGAGTCATGTGGTTGTTAAGTGAATCTGGCTTCCCCTTTGACTTTGGTTGTCAGAAGGTTGTCACATGACCCCGGGACATTGCAACATTCACAAGTACATGCCAGTTGCCTAGCGTTTGCATTTTGATCATGTGATGTGGGCATGCAGACTTGTGACACTCACAAGTCACTTTTTCAGTGCTGTTGTAACTTTGAACAGTCACTAAATGAATAGTTGTAAATCAAGGATTACATGTATTTATTTTTCTATGTTTAAGATCCGAAGCAGAAGGCAAGCATCAATCAATCAATCACCGCTAATGCATGCAAGAAATGTCATTTGCTACCCATCCTTATATACGGAGCAATGGTATACAGGTAGTCCTTGACTTAAGACCGCAATGGAGCCCAATATTTATGATGCTAAGTGAGATATTTGTTCAGTGAGTTTTGCCCTATTTGACGAACTTTCTTGCCACCGTTGTTAAACAAATCCCTGCGGTTAAGTTAGTTGCACAGTTGTTAAGTGGCTTTCCTGTTGATTTTTTCTTACCGGAAGGTCGCCAAAGTGGATCATGACAACCCCCCACCCTCTGGGGCAGTGCGACCTTTGTACATAGGAGTCAGTTGGCAAACATCTGAATTTTGATCACGTGATTACACAGGGATGCCACGACAGTCGTAAGTGTGAAAAATGTTCATGTCACTTTTTTCAGGATTTGGGTTTGGCTAGTCTAAAGAAAAGAAGAACCAGGGGTGAAATGATAGCCATACTCCCAACATTTGAGGGACTGCCACAAAGAAGGGGGGTCCCCTATTCTCCAAAGCACCAGAGGGCAGGATAAGAAGCAATGGTTGGAAATTAATTAAAGAGAGCAGCAGCCTGGAATTAAGGAGAAACTTCCTAACAGTGAGGACAATTGACCAATGGAACATCTAGCCACCAGAGGTTGTGCATGCTCCGTCACTGGAGGCTTTTAAGAGGAGACTGGACAATCACTTGTCTGACATAGTAGAGGTTCTCCTGCTTTGAGGCGGCTGGATTAGAAGACCTCCAAGGTCCCTTTCAACTTCTATTCTATTCTACTCTAAAGATCATCCTCAACTTACAGCCATTCATTTAGTGACTGTTCAGAGTTACAATGGAACTGAAAAAGGTGTGACTTAGAATAGAGACCAACAGAGTTGGAATGGACCTCCGAGGTCTTCTAGTCCAACTTCCTGCTCAGCCAGGAAACCTAATACCATTTCAAGCTTATGACTGGTCCTTCCATTTACCATTGTTCTTTGCACTTACAACTGTTGCAGCATTCCCAAGGTCAGGTGATCCTCAATTTACAACCCGTCATTTAGCACACATTCGAAGTTAACAGCAGAACTGGGAAAAGGGCTTAGGACCGGTCCTTGCATTTACGTGGTTGCAGCATCCCCATGGTCACGTGATCAAAAGTTGGACACTTGGCTGCTGGCATGTACTTATGACAGTTGCAGCATCCCAGGGAATACTGTTTGTCAGCTTCCAGGCCAGCTTCCAACAAGCAAAGTTGAGGGGCTGGAAGCTGCATTCGCTTAATGACATCATTCATTAACAAATCATTGATTCACTTAACCACCTTGGTAAAAAAAAAAAATTGAACGCAATGTTCAATTAAGTTATGCACATAGTGAAAGTTACATGTGATGTAGTGGATTATTTGGACATGGTGGGTGGCTGCCTTGCAGGCCTGGCTCTGATACAGGCGAGCCTTGACTTACAACAATTGGTTTAGTGACCGTTCGAAATTACAATCATAATGAAAAAAAATGACATTACAATTTTTCATACTAAGAACCATTGCAACATCCCTACTCCCTTCTACTACTGAAGATGTTCCCAAGTTGGGTCATGAAACATCTGCAATAAAACTTCCAAGCTCAGAGAGCACCAAGGAAGCAACACTCTTCCCCCTCCTCCTCCTTCTCTTCTTCCTCCTCCTCTTCTTCTTCTTCCTCCTCCTTCTTCTCCTTGCAACTTCCTCCTCTCTTCTAGCACTGATGATGTTCCCTAGTTGGATCATGAAACGTTTGCAAGAAAACCACCAAGCTCAGAGAACACCAAGGACCCAATGCTCCTCCCCGTCCCCTTCTTCTTCGTCCTCCTCCTTCTCCTCCTCTTCTTCCTTCTCCTGCTCCTCGCAACTTCATCCTCTCTTCTAGCACTGATGATGTTTCCTAGTTGGGTCATGAATGTCTGCAAAAAAACCACCAAGTCCAGAAAGCACCAAGGACCCCACTGTCCTTTTCCTCCTCCTCCTCCTCCTCCTCCTCCTCCTCCTCCTCCTCCTCCTCCTCCTCCTCCTCCTTCTCCCCCCCCTCCTCCTCTCCCTCCCCTCTCCTTCTCCCCCTCCTCCTCCTTCCAAGAGCATTAAGAACCCTCTAGTTCAATCCTGAACAACAAATATTTTCTCATATCAGTGTTCAGTCACCTGGTCTCTGGGATTCAATTTATACCATCAATTGGGCAATTGGTTGAACACTGCCTAAGATCAGTACAGATTATGTACTGGAGATTATGATGTTCAACCATATAGGTGCTCCCTGGAACACTACTTCTAAGGTTTGATGGCCCTTCAAATGAGTGTTCTACCACAGCAACACATGCTCCTTCCTGTACAGTATTATGACATAGGAGGACACAGACACAAAGGTGCAGAACATACACAATGAGCGTGCAACTCTGCTTGTGTGTTACTCTTTTCTCAAAAGTGTGGGATCCCATAGATGTCTCTGCAGAAATGCTACCTACGCATACTTGGGAAAACTCCATAGGATTCTCTGGGCTCCATAGCTAGTCTAGGCTACATTAACAGAGGGATAGTATCAAGATCATGTGAAGTGTTCATGCTGCTTTCTAATGCCTTGGTAAGGCCATGCTTGGAATTCTGCATCCAATCTTTGTCACCACAATACAAAAAAGATGTGGAGACTCTAGAAAGTGCAGAGAAGAGCAACAAAGAGGATTAGGGGACTGGAGATTAAAATATATTAAGAACGGTTGCAGGAACTGGGTATGTCTAGTTTAATGAAAAGAAGGACCAGGGGAGACATGATAGCAGCCTTCCAATATCTCAGGGGTTGCCACAAAGGAGAGGGAGTCAAACTATTCTCCAAGGCACCTGAAGGCAGAACAAGAAGCAATGGGTGGAAACTAATCAAGGAGAGAAGCAACCTGGAATTAAGGGACTCCTGATTGTGAAAATAATTTATCAGTGGAATGGCTTGCTTCCAGAAGTTCTGGGTGTACCAATACTGGCTTTTTTAAAGAATTTGTCCGAAGTAGTATAGGGTCTCCTGCTTAAGTAGGGGGCTGGACTAGAAGACCTTCAAGGTCTCTGTTATTCTTTAATTCTATGCCCTGAAATCATCTGTGTTTATCTGTTGTGCATGATCCCAAAAATACACATTTGAGGAACTGTTGGTCTTCACAAGTCCCTCTCTTTTCCAGCCTGGACTCTCTGAATGTAACTGGGAGTACACTACTCGGTTGTGATTAATTGTGCATCTGAAACCAGGATTAGAGGAGATACCACATTCAAAGACACCGCACAGTCCTGGGAAGGGAGGAAAACATTTAGGTATAGTAGCTCTACTCTAGAACCTCCTAGGATATATCTACAGATAGTCCTTGACTTACACCCATTTGTTTAGTGACCGTCCAATATTACAACGGCACTGAAAAAAAGGGACTTATTACCATTTTTCATACAACTGTTGCAGCATCCACAGAGTCAAGGGATCAACATTTGGACGTTTAGCAACTGGCTCATATTTATGATGCTTGCAGTGTCCCAGTGTCACATGACCCCCATTTGCAATGCCCTCACAAGTAAAGTCAACTGGGAAGTGACAACTGTGTTTCTTACTTAACAGCTGCAAGATTGACTTAACAACTGGGGCAATAAAGTTCATATAAAGAGGCACAACCCACTTAACAACATGTACCAATGGAAATTTTAGGCTCAACTGTGGCCGTAAGTTGAGGAGTAACCAGTGGTGGGATCCAGCCATTCCGCACCTATTTGGGAGAACCGGTTGTTAACTTTCTAAGCAGCTGGGAGAACCGGTTGTTGGAAGAAAATTCATTTTGTTTTTCCCCACTTTCCAGGGCTAATCCTGTAAGGAAGGCAGGAAGGAAACATTCTGGTGTTCTTTCTAGCCTAATCTTTATTGCCCTGCTTACAGAAACTGCCTCTCCAGTTAATCCTGATTCCATTGTAACAGCTGTGAAGCGCCTATCAACCTGAGTAACATTGAGTTGGCCACACCCATCCAAGTCGAGCCCTGCCTACCCAGCTAGTCATTAGGGCAGAGAACCGGTCATTAAATTATTTGAATCCCACCACTGGGACTAAGTGTACCCCAGATGTGAACATGTGGAAGAAACATTTTGAGGCGGGGCAACAGGCGCGCAGCCGGCGGACATTTAACCTTGAAATCAAAACCCCAGCAAATCAGTGATGACCATGGATTCAACATTTTATTTCATGTCTTGCATGGCTCAAATAAAGATGAAGACTATTCAGAGAGAAGACCCGGTTTCTCCTTCTCTCTTATCACAGCAATACAATATTTGTTGGCTAACCATACAATAAGGCATCGATGCACCAGAGAATCATTTATTAGATCCGCATTGTCCAAGCGTAGCTGACGAGCGCAGCGTGACGAGATGATTTCTCGCAGCCTGAACGAGAAAAAGCAAATGTCCTCGAGACCGATTCCAGGCAGCACGAGAGTCCTACTTGACCCACAGCCTGTGTCTGTGTCTGTCTGTCTGTGTGTGTGTGTGTCTTTTGTCCAACATGCCGTACGAGCACGATTGTCTCCTCAAAGTGTGGTGGAAACATCACCTTCCGTAACACCGTTATCATCCAGTTTGGGAAATCACACACATGGCAAAGCATCCACAGAGCAAAGGGTCTCTCCAGATCCTTTTAGTTCCCTCAAGAAGTTATGGGAGATCTTTGATAAACCATCACCTGCGGTCCGTTTTCAATCCTATACAACGGTTAAAATCCTGGTTTACACTTGGTGCTGTAACACGAGAAGATCCTCATGTAGAATCATCTTCCGAGTCCAGAATTCACCTACAGATCCGATGACTTGTGGTTTCAAATAAGGAAGGGGTGACACCCCAGAAGACAACTACAGAGCACCCCATGACCCAATTCTATGTCTAGTTAAAGAAATCACCATCTCTTCTCTGTAGAACGACAGCGAGAGTGAACGACCCACTTGTTCGTTTCTCTCATTGACCGCGTTGCAAAGTTAACTTCCAGGTGTGACGACCCAGAAGACATTAGACCTATCCTAGTCCACCCATTTTAACTTCTTGTTCCCTCTCTCTCTGTTTGTCTTCATTCACTCTCAAGAAGTTGTTTTTTTTCTCCCCCAACTAAAAAAAAAAAGTTCCTTCTGGTTCATCTCCTACGACGGAGCAGGTCATTCTTTTTTTACTTGCACGTGTGAACATCGTAGATTCTTATACATTCCTGGCAGCTGACATAGCAGCACCAGTGGAAGATGCAGTGGCACTTCTCCTTCCTCTTCTCAGTCCTGGTGTTGTGTCCGCGGCCGCAGCACAGCAGGTCGCAACCATCGATGCCATGCGAGGTGATGTTGCAGACTCGGTCGCGGGTGCCGAATGAGCCGGTTTCAGGGTTGGGCTCGCAAAAATTGGGGGAGTTTTCATAGTAGACCAGGTCTCGCTCCGTGGGCGCTTTGAAGAAGTTATATTTGGGGCGCAGGGTCTCGACCCAGCCGCGGGACTCCCGGTGTTTCTCCACCACCATCTCAGAAGCACTGTCGTACTTATCTTTGAGGTAGTCGCCGATGACACGGAAGTCTGGTTGAGACCACCAGCAGGTTTTGACCTCACAGCTGCCAGACAGCCCGTGGCACTTGCATTTGAGATGCATGTGGTCTATGATGGACTGAAAAAGAGAGAAAGAGAGAAGGAGAGAGAGAGAGGGAGGGAGGGAAGAAAGGAAAGAGAAAGAAGGAAAGGAAGGGGAAAAAGAAAACCAAAAAAAAAGTGAAGGAAGGAAACAAAGAAAGGAAGGAAAAAACAAAAAGACGTGAAGGAAGGAAAGGAAGGGGGAAAAAGAAAGGAAAGGAAGGAAAGAAACAAAAATAAAAAGAAAGGAAGGGAAAAGAAAACAAGGAAGTAGGGAAGAAGAAAAAGAAAGGAAAGGAAGGAAACAAAAAGAAAAAAAGAAAAGAAAGAAGAAGGAAGGAAAAAGAACAAAAAAGGAAGGAAGGAAGGAAGAAAAAAGAAAAGGAAAGGAAGGAAGGAGAGAAAGAGAGAGAAAGAAAGAAAGAAAGAGGGGGACAAAGAAGCAGAAGATTAATTGACCATAATATTTGTACGGGAAGTCCTCAACTTACAAGCATTTGTTTAGTGACCGTTGGAAGTTGCCACAGCCCTGAAAAAAAAGTTGACATAGGATCGTTGCAGTATCCCTTAAGGTCACATGATCAAAATTCAGAGGCTTGGCAACTGACTCATACTTATGATGGTATCAGTGTCCCAGGGTCATCGATCGCTTTGCTTAGCAACCGAAATTCAGGTCCCGATTGTGATCGTAAGTCGAGGACTACCTGTACTAGAAGTGGGATGAATGGCTTGTGTGTCCCTGCTGCAGTGCACGGACGTGTCTGTATGTCCATCTCAAATCAGAAGGAAGTGTCATCGTTCAACGCGGACCCCGTTAAGGGAACGCAAATAAGAGGACCACAATCCTTACCGTCCGTCCTGCTTCATTGTTGTGTCTGTTCATCGCCGAGCGAGCATCAGGGCGGTTCTCTCGTGCATCTGCAAACTCCCGCGACACCATGCTGCCAAACTCCACGTCCTCGCTGCAGCCACCCCACTTCCACCCTTCTCCAGGGGGACCTTTGTGACGGTTGTCGCAGCCGCAGATTGTGGAGGACCCTTCTGCGCAGGATCGGGTGACAGCGAAAGCCACTCCAGCCGACGCAATGGCATGGACGAAGGCCGATTCCCGAGTGGCTGCAGAAAAAAAAGAAAAGAACTCCACTGAGATGGGAGAAAACATTGCATCTCTTCAACCTGCTGACTGAAAGAACACAGGTAGTCCGCATCCTACAACACAATCAAGCCCAAAATTCCTGTTGCTAAGTGAGACATTTATTAAGCGAGTTTTGGCCCATTTCATGACCTTTCTTGCTACAGTTGTTATGTGAATCACTGCAGTTGTTGTTAGCAAAACAGTCATTGAATGAATCTGGCTTCTCCTTTGTCTTAACTTGTCAGAAGGTCGCAAAAGGTGACCGAGATACCGCAACCTTCATAAATGTGAGTCAGCCGCTAAATATCTGAATTTTGATTACGCGACCACTGGAATGCTGCAAGTGTGAAAAATAGTCATAACTCACATTTTAGTGGTGTTTACTGGTCTAATCTCTTCTTAAAAACTGCCAATGTTGACCTCAAGGAGCATTGAACACTTGGTTATTGCCACTTCTGGCTGGGATTATAGGTAATCCTCAATTTATAACCATTCATTTAGTGAACGTTTGAAGTTACAACTGCAGTGAAAAAGGGGATTTATGACCATTTTATCACATTTGCAACCGTTGAAGCATCCATGTGATCACATGATCAAAATTCAAAGGCTTGGAAGCTGACTCATACTTATGACGGTCATAGTGTCCCCAGGGGTCATGTAATCACCTTTGACCTTCAGACAAGCCAAGTCAATGGGGAAGCCAGATTCAGTTAACCACTGTGCTACTAACTTAACAGCTGCAGTAATTCACTGAACAGCTGGGGCAAGAAAGGTCGTAAAATAGGCCAAAATTCACTTAGTACTGTCTCACTTAGCAACAGAAATGTTGGGCACAGTTGTGGTCATAAGTCGAGGTCTGCCTGTAAAGCAAAGCAAACCAATGCAGAGCAGAAAGGAAAACAGAGTAAAATAAAATCAAATAAGGTAAAATAAAATAAATAGGATAACAAAATAAAATAATACAGTGAAATAAATGAAAAATAAAATAAAATAAATGAAAAATAAAATAAATGAAATAAAATAATAAAATAAATGAAAAATAAAATAAATAAAATATCTCATACAACATCATATAATATAACACCATATTATATATATGATAACATAATATCATACCATAATAGCATAATATCATATAGCATAATATCATATAATATTATATAATATATAAAATGAAATAGGAGTCGTGCACTGATCCAAACAGGTAGCAAATGGAAATTTCCTTGTTGACCTGGAAGGGTTATCAGGCACACTATAAATGCCATTTTATTATATATTTAAATTCACCCCTGCCTGCTGCCCTTTGCCTTCAGGATCGTACAAAAATAAACCAAAATTCCAATTTGCTATCTTAATAGGCTCTTCTAAAAGTTTACATTAAAGATCGCACGTCCGCAGCTTCTTCAAAATCCTGAAGCTTCCCGAAATTAGGATTTTTGTTTTAATCATACCATCTCAGGCAACATGTCCAAAGAGACAATTCACACCCCATCCTACTTGCTTAGCCTTAATGTGGGTACCTACATTTACCTTAGTGAATGTAACCCACCTATTGTAGTTTATGGCTGAGCCATTGTTTGACCAAGTGTGTATGTTTGTTTTTTTAAATCTAATTTTGTATTAAATAAATCAGGTTCATGGACCCATTCACACATTGTTTTAATTTGGTGTTTCTTTGCAGCCTGAAGATGTATGGACTTCAACTCTGAGAATTCCCCAGCCAGACTGGTGGATAGAAAGAGAGAGAAGAGAAAAGAGAAGATGAGAGAAAAGGAAGGGGAAGGAAGGAGAGAGAATGATGGGAGGGAGGAAGGGAAGGAAGGAGAACAAGAAAGGAAAGAAGGGCAAGGAAGATAAAGGAAGGAAACGCAAGGAGGAAGATAAAGGAAGGAGAAATAAGAAGGAAGGAAGGAGTGGGTAGGGAAAGAGAAGGAAAAGAAAGGAAAAGAAATAACAGATGAAAGGGGAAGGGAAGGTGCGGAGGAAAGGAAAAGATTACTTCTTTCTAAGATTTTCTCATAAACAATCATCTCAATCCTGGCAGGTATAGACTCTCAGAATTCCCCAGGTATCACACATGGACTTCAATTCCCAGAGTTCTTCAGCCAACATGAATGGAATTCCTCACACTGGGCAATTCTGGGAGTTAAAGTCCACCCATTTTCAAGGTGCCAAGGTGAAGAAATGATGCTCCAACATGCCATGCCAATAGAAAATCCAATATATTTAGGGCTCTATTTCTTAGTAGGCCTCTTGGTGGCCCCATCAAAAAATCTCTGAAAGGACCCTCCCTTTCTTGTGGCTTTGAGCCGGGATGAAGAAAGACAAGACAAATCCCCTGGGGTCTCCAAAAGACCTTCTAGCTTCTCATCCACCCCTGCCTGGATGCTTTGGAGCAGACATGACCCTTCTGAGCTCCAGCGAGGTGCCTCAGGCTTTGCAGAAGAGCAAAAGAGGATGAGAGGAACGCAGTTGTAATGGAAGTGAAGGGTTATTAAGATGCCATATAAAAATGTAAGCCCTTTGACGGAGATAAGAGCTGAGGGGGCTGGGGGCATATTTGTTAGCCGGCCTGGGTGGTTCGCCAGAGGTGTAGCCATGACAAGCAGCAGGTCATGACTTGAGATGTTCGTGGTAGGCCTTCTGGAAGGGCTGGGGGTGGGCCAGGAGTGGGCAGAAGGGGGTGGAAGGCAAAGCTTTTGAAACAAGGGTATGCAAAGCCTCCACAATTTGAGCAACTTCTCTCCTTGCGCATCAAAGTCCCCTCTTGAAGAACCTTATGGAGCAGTTGGACATGTTTTAGAAAGGTGGGAGGAAAGAGAGGAGGAGGAGGACCAACAGAAGATGGGTGGACTTAATTATGGTGACGATGGAGGCATTGTTAGAAGAGTTGAATGGTTACATTGAAAATAGGTCATTATCAAGTTCTATCTAGGTGATTGCTCCGAGTCAATACTCTTGAAGGTATATAATCTTTCCAAAATTCAGTTGGTGCAATTTTCTGGAGAACTTTAATGAAGTTGGTATGGGTAGAAGAAAAGAGAAGAAGAGGACAATGATGAGAATACAGATAGACTCTGTTTACCCTGGTGATAGGGGTGCCTTTGGAAGACCTGAAGGATGAGGGCAGATCTTCTGGAGAAGATAGATCTGCGTGGTCATTAAATGTCAACAGTGACTTCAAAGTGCATCATCAATCAATGCAAATAATCAGCTCCCTTGAGAAGTCAGTAGTGCAAAGATGGAAGAGAAGAGTAGGACTGGGGTGGACTGAGTACAGACAGGATGGAAGCACTGTTGGGAGATTTGAATGACCAAGTTAAGGAAAATTCTTCCTGGAGAAGATCTACCTATCTGGACACTGAAACGTGACACCAAATTGATGGCATATAATCCCTCAGTCAATCAATGCAAAGACTCAATTTCCTTGAGAAGTCTAAAGTGATGGGAAAGATGGAAGGAAAGAGAAGAAGTGGGTGACCAGGAGAAAGTGAATCAACTCAATTATGGTGGCAATAGGTGCAAAGATGGAAGATCTGCAGGACCAATTTAGGGGCAAATCATCCTGGAGAAATTACGTCTATGTGATCACTATGGTTGAAAATGACTTGATAACACACCATCCATCCATCCAACCATCTGCCTGTCCATCCAACCATCCATCATTGCATCCATCTATCCATCCATCATCCCATCCATCCATCCACCCACCGTCTCATTCATATCTATCTCATCTATCATCTCATTCATCCATCCATCCACCATCCTATCCTCATCCCATCCATCCATCGTCCTGGCTCTGTCATCCATCCATCCATCTATCCATCCATCCAAGGGGCTGGTGAAAGTCTTCTTCCCATCTATCATCTCATCCATCCATCCATCATCCCATTCATCCATCATCCTATCCTCATCCCATCCATCCATCATTTCATCTGTCATCTCATCCACCCATACTTCCCTCCATCCATTTATGCATCATCCCATCCATCATCTCATTCATCCATCAT
The DNA here is from genome assembly GCF_051295495.1 of Thamnophis sirtalis. Classification (NCBI taxonomy): domain Eukaryota; kingdom Metazoa; phylum Chordata; class Lepidosauria; order Squamata; family Natricidae; genus Thamnophis; species Thamnophis sirtalis. The sequence continues at coordinate 5,126,765 of NW_028261384.1, forward strand.
TCCATGCATCATCCCATCATCATCTCATCCATCCATCCTACTGGCTCTATCATACATCCACCCACCCAAGAGGCTGGTGGAAGTCGTCTTCTTTGAAAGGTGACTTTGGAGATAGAAGCCCTTAAGAAAAGAATGCCAGCAGTTCTCCTTGAAAGAGAAAGACCTGTAGAATTCAATTTGCTCTGGCTGAAGAGTATCTACAACACAGAATGGAACCTTCTTGACCACAGCATCCATATCTGACCTCTTTGGGCCATTGCTAGGTTGCCAAAGCTGTAGCCTTGTGTTCTTCAAAGCTGGCAACCATAAGATGGATGGATTTTTAACTTCATGACGGCCAGGAAGTACTGGGAGTTGAAGTCCACCTATTTTGAAGAGGGGGGTTGAAACAATGACAGGCTCTCATCCACCTGCTTAAGGGCATTAAAAACTGTTAGATTACAATTCTAGAACATTTGAAAATCCAGCCACAGGAGTATCTTTTAACTTGTAAATTTTAACCTTGTTTTAACTGTGCTTCTGATCACCCTTTTATTGTATTGTGGGTAACCAGAGTCACTGAGATAAGATGGACAATGTAGAAATTTTATTAATAAATAAAATAAATAAAACAGATCTTTTAAGATTGATGATGATGATGATGATGATGAGATGATTATAATAATAATAATGATAATAATTAGTAACCAATGCCAAATCCGGCGAAACAACTGGCCGCTGTGATACAATTGTATAATAATAATGGTATTTCTCTTCACTTCTACAGATTGTCCTTGACTTACAACAGTTCATTTAGTGACAGTTCAAAGTTACAACGGCACTGAAAAAATGGACTTTGTTCCTCACTTACGACCATTGCAACATCCCCAGGGTCACTTGATCAAAATTCAGAGGCTTGGCTACTGACTCGTGTTTATGATTCACTTAACAATTATGGCAAGAAAAGTCGTAAAATTGGGCAAACTCACTTAACAAATGCTTCACCTAGCAACATAAATTTTGGGGTCCATTGTGGTCATAACTCGGGAACTATCCTGTATCGTGTGTGAAGTGCCAAGAGTCACTTAAGTAAGGTGGACAATGTAGAAATTTGTTGAATAAATAAAATAAAAAAACATATCTTTTAAGATTGATAACAATAATAAGGGTGTTTCCCTTCACTTCTACATATAGTCCTTGACTTATGACTAGTGACCGTTTGAAGTTACCATGGCACTGAAAAAAGTGACTTAGGACCATTGTTCTGTTTATTTTATTATTGTATTTTATTTTATTGATTCACTGGAGGTCTTCGACTTACAACAGTTCGCTTAGGGACCATTCAAAGTTACAACAGCAATATTATGAGGTTTTTTTCAAATTTACAACTGTTGCAGCATCCCCATGGTCACGTAATCAAAATTCAGATGTGTGGAAACTGACTCATATTTATGATGGTTACAGTGCCGCTGAGTCACGTGACCCCTTTTATCCACCTTCTGCCAAGCCAATGTGGAAGGCAGATTCATTTAACAACCACAGTGATTCACTTAACCACTGTGGCAAAAAAGGTCGTAAAATGAGACAATGCTCACTCAACAACTGTCTTGTTTAGCAACATAAATTTTGGGCTGAATTGTGGTTGTATTCCAAGGACTATCTGTCCTGAGTTACAGTCTTTTTTTTTATTTTAAAGACACTTCCATTTGTTTTTATTTTGCTTTATGGTGCCGTTGCTTCCCTACAAAACAGGCATTAAAATGCAAAATAAATTTGCGTATTGCATTAAAATTACTTGTTGTCTAAGTCATCATCACCTTAGAAACATGTTGGTTAATCTTCTAATGGTTGTCTTGGGTACCTGCAAAACTTGGTTAGTGCTCAGTCTAGTCTGCTTGGTTAACAGAGGCTCCCTGGATTATATGAACCCCCAAACAGATTAATTCAGGAAGCAGGCAATTAAGGAGAAACAGCAAATGCTTGCTTAATCCTAGCCAACTCCGGAAGGCGGTTAGACAGGTTTTGGTGCAGCACCAAACAATCTTCCTAACCTCAGGCCCTGAGTAAGGTGGGACTTCAACTCTCATAATCCCCAGCCAGTAGAAGGTAAAGGTTCCCCTCGCACATATATGCTAGTCGTTTCCTACTCTAGGGGGTAATGCTCCGTGGTCATGTGGCCGGCATGACTCAAAACCAAAGGCGCTAAGAACGCTGTTCCCTTCTCACCAAAAGTGGTTCCTATTTTTCTACTTGCATTTTTTACGTGCTTTCAAATTGCTGGGTTGGCAGAAGCTGGGACAAGTCACGGGAGCTCACGCTGTTATGCGGCGCTAGGGATTCGAACCGCTGAACTGCCCTCCTTTCTGATCGACAAGCTCAGCTTCTTAGCCACTGAGCCACCCTAACCTAACCCCAGCCAGTACAATAGGGCTAATATTCACACAATATTTACTAATATTCACCAATATTCAATACAGATGGTCCTCAACTTACAATTAAAATTTCTGTTACTAAGCAAGACAGCTGTTGAGTGAGTTTTGCTACATTTTACGATGTTTCTTGTTACAGTTGTTAAGTGAATTCCTGAGGCTGTTAAATGAGTTATACGGTTGTTAAATGAATTTGGCTTCCCCATTGGCTTGGGATGTCAGAAGGTTGCTAAAGGGAATTACTGCAACTGTCGTGAATATGAGTCAGTTGCTAACTATGAATTTTGATCACGTGACCATGGGGATGCTGCAATGGTCGTAAGTGTGATAAATGGTCATAAGTCACTGAGATCGGACAAACATTTGTCTGAAATGGTATAGGGTTTCTGCTTGAGGAGGTGGTTGGACTAGATGACCTCCAACTTCCAATCCAACTCTGTTATTCTGCTACAGGTAGTCCTCAACTTATAACAGTTCATTTAATGACCGTTCGAAGTTACAATAGCACTGAAAAAAGTGACAGGACTGTTTTTCATACTTATGACCATTGCAGCATCCCCATGGTGACATGATCAACATTCAGATGCTTGGCAACTGATACATATTTATGACAGTTGCTGTGTCCTGAGGTCACATGATCCCCTTTTGCAACCTTCTGACAAGCAAAGTTAATGCGGAAGACCAGATTAACTTAAAAACCACGATGCTAACTTAACAACCACAATGACCCATTTAACAACTTTGGCAAAAAAAATCGTAAAATGGGGCAAAACTCATTTAACAAATGGTTTACTTAGCAACATAAAATTCTGGGCACAACTGTGGTCCATTTGTTGAGAACTAACTGTATTCTGGTTTTTTTTCCAGTGCTATTGTAACATTGTTCACTAAATGAATGATTGTAAGTCGAGGACCACCTCTGTTGACCCAGTAGTTCAAGAAGAAGAAGAAAACCCAGAAGCCATCCACAACATACAGTATAACATCCGTAACAGACAGGCAGAAGACTAGCAGAGGGCAGGTGCGGACATCAACTAGGAATCAGATGACAAAATGATGAAAACTCCTTAATCTCACAACACATGGAGATTGTCAACTAATGTTTCTACTGGGCTCATCGGTGAGTATCCTACACCAAGTTAACTTCTAAAAGGCTAGGGAATTACTGAAAGTTTGGCCTTCAGACACATCGGACATCCATGGACACATTGAGATAAGCACCTTTGCAAACCATTCAAAAGAAACAAAAGTGACGAAGGAAAGGGAAAATATCCAAATACCACCCTCTCTGGGTAGGCAGGGATTAAGACCAGACAAACAATTCATCAGAAATCAATATCCTCAAGGTGCCACCAAGGAGAAAAAGAACATCCCGGCCACAGGGCAAGTTACTGAATATAAACAGGGAGCAAACTCATTTACTTCTAGCACTGATTACGTCCCCTAGTTGGGTCATGAAAGGTCTACAAGCAAACACCAATGTCCCCACAGTCTTCCTCCTCTTATTCTTCCTTCTCCTCCTTACACCCCACTCCCTTCTAGCACTGATGATGTTCCCTAGTTGGATCATGAAAGGTCTACAAGCAAACCACAAACCTCAGAGAATACCAAGGACCCCTCAGTCCTCCTCCTCCTTCTCCCATTGCTGATGTTATCTAGCTGTGTCATGAAATGTTTTCAAGGAAATTCCCAAACTCAGAGCTCCACAATCTTCCTCTTCTTCCTCCTCCTCCTTGCAGCCATTCCCCCCTTCCTTCTAGCACTGAAGATGTTCCCTAATTGGGGCAAGGAGACCACCCAACTCAGAGTGCGCCTATGATCCCCTCCAACCCTAACCCCAAATATACTAAAAATTGCCCAAAAAAAACAACCCCAACAATGGGTATCATACAGAGCCACAACTCAAATCCATCTCAGCTTGCAGAAATTGAGAGACAATCTCCTCTGTCAATACATTTCAACAGGAAATTATCTAGGCAGACATTTGCTCTTGACATACAAAAAGGAAAAGCAATTCCGAATCAATATTTGGTTTCCAACGTGCCCAATATTTTCGCCGAAAGCAAGGATCCAAAAATTGCTGTTTTATCCCTCCCATCTTGTTTAATTCCCTTCCAGCCTTCGGGTTCAGCTTCCCACGCATTTGTGGCCTTCTCCATAAATTACAGGCAGGTTAAAAAAACTTCCCTCTCTCTCTTTTTTTTTTTGCAATTTTTTTCTTCTTCTGGGATAATCTCTACCTCACCCTGGTGCCTTGCCAAAGTTTAATAGTTTTGATTGCTGCACTATATGTTCCTAGGGAATCTTAAGTGATTATTTTTTTTTATTTTATTTTTTTAAAATAATCTCTCTCTCTCTCTCTCTTATGTCTCCATTTGCCCCGAGAAACCTAGGTGTCTAGGGAAGGAAATTTTTCCATGTATCTTCATGATTTCATCGCAATGGGATCTGTAGAAACAGATTGTTTGCTTCGAGCATTAGTATAATTAAAATAAAAAATCCTTAGCAATAAAGGGAAGCAGGACAAAAAATTCAAAATGGTGGTGGCATATATAACTATGTATCATCTATATATCTATATCTATATCTACCTACCTACCTACCTACCTACCTACCTACCTACCTACCTACCTACCTACCTATCTCTTTATTAAAATTCAGAACTAAACATTAAGATATAAGCTGAAATAAAAGGAAAAGACAAAGGAAAGAAGAGAAGTGCCCCAAAATGCATTCAACAAATAACAAGAGATGCAAAGATTATTCTTTTAATTTTCATGTTATACCTAAGACATTCTCCAAGGCAAATAAGTTCATATTGATAAAGCTGCAATACAGGTGTCCTTGCGACCACAATTGACCCCAGATTTCCGTTGCTAAGCAAGACAATTGAGTGAATTGGGCCCCGTTTAATAACATTTCTTGCCACAATTGTTAAGAGAATCCCTGCGGTTGTTAAGTCAGTAATACAGTTGTTAAGTGAATCCAGTTTCCCCGTTAACTTTGCTCATCAGAAGGTCACAAAAGGGGATCACATGAGCCCCGGGACACTACGACCATCATAACTATGAACCTGTTGTCAAGCATTGTAATTTTTATCATGTGACCATGGGGATGCTGCAGTAGTCATAAGTGTGAAACACGGTCATAAGTCACTTTTTCAGGACTCCCTGTAAAATTTAGCTTGTATCGACTTACAATCACAAGTGAGCTGAAAATTTTGTTGCTAAGCGAGACAGTTGTTAAGTGAGTTTTTCCCCATTTTGCAACCTCGACTTATGATTGCAATTGAGACCAGAATATCTGTTGCTAACCAAGGCAGCCTGCTTTTACGACCCTCATTTCCACAATTCTCACGCAAATCTCTGTAGTTGTTAAGTAAATCACATGGTCGTTAAGTGAATCCAGCTTCCTCCATTGATGTTACTCGGCAGAAGCTGGCTGGGAAGGTCGCAAAAGAGGAATATGTGACTCCAGGACTCTGCAACCGTCATAAATACGAGCCAGTTGCCAAGCCCCTGAATTCTGACCACATCACCCTGGGGCTGCTGCGATGGTCATAAGTGCGGTTGTGGTTGTAAGTCAAGGATGACTATAGCTCCTGACAGGCATCCAAAAGTTCAGTTTTGGGTTTCTGCTTTGGGCAAACTGTTTGATAAGACCTTGTCGTGTTTGAATGGGTGCATGATTTTATCCCCCAGGGGCCCGATGCTCGTTTCAGATAAATAACCAATTTAATAATTTCAGGAAAGTTATTAAAGCCGAGGTCCCTGCCAAGAAATGGTATACATGCTTCACAGTAGGTGGAACATATGTTTGGGTTGCTTAGGCAACACATCAAGTTTGTAAGAAGATGGCGAATTGCACACCGTCAGATCAAAACCTGATTTTCCAAAGATCAAAATTTGGGAAACATCCAGAATTAACTCCGAGAGTCAATTCGCCTTCTGTTCCTGTTGTTTTGACATGGACGCGCATATCACAGCAGGCTTCTGTTTCATCAATCGATTAATTTGATTTTTATTTTCTTAAGACCAGAATTAGGGCTCACCCACAGTGACTGAGGGCAGATTATAGGACCCCAGGAGAAAGATATACAGCCACTCCCCCCCCCCCAGTGACAGCAACCGAACCAGTCACTTGTGGGGATCTTTGGTGTTCTGTCAGCTGAGTGGTTTTCTTGAAGACGTTTCATGACCTGACTAGGTAACATCATCAGAGCTAGAAGGGAGTGGGGTTTACAGAGAGGAGGTAGAGGTCATTGATGGTCTCTGAACTTGCTGGTTTTCTTGCAGATATTTCAGGACCCAACTATGTGACACCATCAGTGCTAGAAAGGAGTGGGATTTGCAGAGGAGGAGGAGGAGAACTGCGCGGTCCTTGTTGCTTTCTGACCTTGTTTTCCTGCAGATGTTTCATGACCCAACTTGGTAACATCATCAGTGCCAGAATAATCTGCTCTCCTTATATACTAGGACAGAGTTCTCCAATCTTTCCGGCTTTGTGTATTGTGGGGGGAGGGGATGGTTCTGTGTGAACAGCGGGCAAGTTCTCATATGTGCGCAGCTCCATTTACTCAAGCAGCAGGCATGGCCGCCCATCACTTGCTCAAGTGCGGATGTCCAGGTGCATGCCCGCTGCTTCTGCAGCCTGGATTGAACCGCTCATGGACTGCAAATGGGCTGTGGCCCAAGGGTTGGGGCCCCCTTTACTAGTGTCTTGCCTTGTTAGTGTTGGAGGGAGTGGACCTGGTGGTCTCTTGATTAGGCTGTGGTTTACATTCCCACCAAAACTAATAGAGTCACTTGTACCAGTATATAAAGCGGGCAAACCTCTCTCCCCTCTAGCACTGATAGTGTTACCAGTTGGGTCATGAAACATCTGCCAAAAGACCACAAAGCTCGGAGAGCACCAAGGATCCCACAGTTCTCCTCCTTCCTTCCTTCCTTCCTTCCTTCCTTCCTTCCTTCCTTCCTTCCTTCCTTCCTTCCTTCCTTCCTTCCTTCCTTCCTTCCTTCCTTCCTCTCTTCTTATACTGATGACGTTTCCTATTTGGGTCATGAAACGTCTGCAAGAAAACCACCAAGCTCAGAGAGCACCCAGGACCCCACAGTTCACCCCCTCCCCACAACACTCCCTTAAAGCAGTGATGATGTTACCTAGTTGGGTCACGAAACATCTGTAAGGAAATAATCAAACTCGGGGAGCCCCAAGGACCGCACAAATCTTCAACCAATATCCTCTTCTATGGAAACTGCTTCATGGGCTCCATATCACCCTGGGGTCCACAGGCCCAGTGGTCACACCTTGTCTTCAAGGCCACGGCAGAGAAGAGCCTCCTTCTGGGTCACAGTAGGGGGGGCCTCCTTAAATGAGATTCGTAAGGTACCTCCTTCCCCTTGCTGATGCGTTAGGTTAAAAAAATGTGACTTCTGACCAGTTTTCACGCTTAACGACTATTCCAGCATCCCCCTGGTCACGTGATTAAAATTCCAGCACTCGGCAACGGATTTATATTCAGGACAGTCACAGTATCAGTAAAAAGGGAGGGCCGTTTTTCACACTTACGACCATGGCAGCATGATCAAAATTCGGACGCTTGGCAACTCACTCCTATTTATGACGGTCGCAGTGTCCTGGGGGGTCACGCGATCCCCTTTTGAAACCTTCTGAGAAGCTAAGTCAATGGGGAAGCCAGATTCACTTAACAAAACAGTGTGTACTAACAGCCACAGCGATCCACTTAACAACCGGAGCAAAAAAAAAAAAAAAGGACGGAGCAAAACTCACTTCAACGGTTGTTTTGTTTAGCAACCCGAAAGTTTGGTCTCAACTGGTGTCATAAGCCGAGGACTCCCCTGTCCTTCAGTATACTGATGTCCGGCCTTGTGGCCAAGTGGTGCATCAGGCAGTGTTTTGCAAGGAGTCTCCTCCCTGCCCCACTGTAAGTGACCTGCAGCCCCTCCGTCAAAAACGTTCAGCCTTTTAGGATGTGTTCGCAAGACCCCGCTGCTTTTCACCCGTCTTGCTGGGGGAGGCTACAACATCAGTATATCATTAACTTGGGCCAAGAGAAAGGGGCCGTTGAGGGGGACCTTCACCCCACGCCCTGCTGGGGTCTGCTCGGAGCACAATATCCCAGCGACGAGCAGATTAAGGCCTCGGGTATCAAGCAAAATGTGTTTTTCCCCCCACAATTCACACGCCCTCGCAATTGTTCGATGCCACCGTTTGAATGGAGGACTTCCCATTTGCCGGGCGAGCAACGCATAGTTTTACGTTGCTATGACTTAGTTTGGGGTCTTGCTAATCAGGGACCAAAGCAAACTTCATATAAAATATCTCCGGGCCATTGTGAGCTTAACGTGCCGTGACATTCTCGTCACAAAATAGGGATAAAGTCACCCCAGCAGGTATCGGGGGCCGATTTTGCAAGCCCTCCCGGCTGCATCGTCCGACGGAGTCAAGCCGAGATGGATGAAATCTTGAATTTTAGGCACAGGTAAGCCGAGCAGAGATGTTTTTCTTAGCCAGATTTCAGACAAGGATGTTTTGCACGGAAAGAGCATTAGGGGTTTGGTTGTTTGCTGTTTTTGTTCAAGAAAAGACACCCGATTTTCTATTTTCTAGAATAATTGGATCAGACTAGGCCAGGATTTCTCAAGTTTAGCAACTTTAAGATGCAGGGACTTCTAGAATCCCCCAGCCATGCTGTAAAATGCACATTTGATGGCTGTAAGATGCAAATTTTTGACTTATGGCCAGCACGACACCCCAGATTTCCATTGCTAAACTGTTAAAACTTGCCCCATTTTACCATCATCCTTGCCACGGTTGTTAATGGAATCCCTGCAGCTGTTAAGCTAATAACACCATTATTAAGCGAATCCGGCTTCCCCATCAACTTTCCTTGTCAGAAGGTTGCAAAAGGGGGAGATGTGACACCTGGACACTATGACCATCATAGATATGAGTCGTTTGCCAAGTGTTTGAATTTTGATCAGGTGTCTGTGGGGATGCTACAATGGTCGTAACTGTGAAAAACAGTTATAAGTCACTTTTTTCAGTGCTGCTGTAACTTTGGCCAATCACTAAACAAGGACTACCTTGAGCCCTTTTTCATTGCTTTCATCAAATTCTGGACCTCAGCAATTGGCCTTAAATAAAACTCCACATCATATGCCATCACCTAAGTCACCTTGCCATAAATTGATACACAGGTACTCCTCAATTTACGATCATAATTGAGCCTAGAATTACAATGGTCAGTCATACCGGTCATTAAGTGGATCATCAGGACTGCTGGCTTTTACAACTTTTTTTGCAGGAGCGTAAAGCGAATATAATAGTTGTAAACCACTTGGTTTGTGGGGTCTTTGATGCTCTCTGAGCTTGGTGGTTTTCTTGTGGATGTTTCAGGATCCAACTAGGAAACATCATCAGGGCTAGGAGGGGGGTGGAGAGGAGGAGGAGGAAGAAGAAGAGAAGTGGGAAGGGGAAACAGGAGGTGGAGGAGGGGGAAAGTCTAGGTCCTTGGTGGTCTCTGAACTGGGTGGTTTTCTTGCAGACATTTCATGACCCAACTAGGTACTATCATCAGTTCTGAAAGGGAATGGGTTGCATACAGAAGGAGGAAGAGGAGGAGGACTGGGGGGTCCTTGGTGCTCTATGAGTTTATGGTTTTCTTGCAGATATTTCATGACCCAACTAGGGAACATCATCAGTGCTAGACAGGAGGGGGCAGTCTAGTTTCTAGCACTGATTATATTATCTAGTTGGGTCATGAGACATCTTCAAGAAAAAACCCCAAACTCAGAGAGCACCAAGGACTCACCCCACCATTTCTAAACCTCTTAATCCTCCTAATTTCTCTCTCCAGAGATTTCATTCTTGTTACTTTTCTGCGTGATGTTCTCAAACTCCCAGCCCCTAAACCTGGTAGCTTTTCGCTGCGATTTCAAGCATCCTTTGCGGTTTTGATCGATTTCCTAAGCTGATTTCCTTCCCCTCTTCTCTCTGTTTTCTCACCCGGGGAGACTTTATCCATGATTGTTCGGTGATGTTATCTCTCCTTTTAATTATCCATGTTCTTGTTCCAGCATCCTCTACCTTCTCTTTTTAAAAGGAGGGTGTTTCCTAACCCATGTTAATCGACAAATGCCTCCTTAGGTTGACTCACTGGGACATGATTAATGTGTCTCTCATTTGCCTAACTATTTCTTTGTGTACAAGATGTAGGAATTTAATTAAAGTCTTCTTCGTTCCATGCCATTTCTGGGCAGAATTTCAAATATCCAAAGGGTGCATTCAAATGAACAGAAAGATGCCAGCAAAAATAGGTTTTGGAAAAATGGCTCCTTCCTTCCTCTTTCTCGTTCTCTCTTGGGTTTTTCCCCCACAACCAAAATAGAAGTCGACAAATGCAATACAGGGTAGTCCTCAAATTACGACCTCAATGGAACATGCCCCATTGCAGGTGGTCCTCGGCTTATGACCACAAGGAAGGCCAAAATTTCTCTTTCCAAGTGAGATGAACTATGCCCCATTTTTGCGAACTTTCTTGCCCACTGTCGTTAAGTGAATCACTTCAGTTGTTAAATTAGTTACCTAGTCGTTAAGGGAATTGGACTTCCCTGTTGACTTTGCTTGTCAGAAGGTTGCAGAAGGGGATCATGTGACTTTGGGACACTTCAGCCATCATAAAGTAACTGAAAAAGGGACATGACCATTTTTCACACTTATGACCACGGCTGCGTCCCCATGGTCATGTGATCAAAATCCAGTTGCATGGCATCTGACTCATATTTTTTATGGTTGCCGGGGCCATGCGATCCCCTTTTGCAACCTTCCGATGAGCAAAGTCCATGGGGAAGCTGGATTCGCTTAACAACCTCTGTTACTAACTTAACCACCACACTGATTCACTTAACAACATTGGCAAGAAAGGTCTTAAAATGGGAAAAAACTGACTTTGCAACCGTCTCAATTAGCCTCAGAAATTTTGGGCAGAATTGAAGTAGTTAAATTGAAAACTACTTGTAGTTTTAGCACCCGTTCCTTATGTTAGAAAACCCAAGCAATGGAAATGACGCTCTCCGCACCACTTGGACTTCTGCTCCCGTTATCCCCCACCAGCATGTTTGGCTCAGGATTATGGATCCTGAAATCCAACCTCTAGAAGAACTCAGGAGAAGCAATTTGAGTCCTAGATGGCAATGAAGTCCTCCTACTTAAAAATAAATACATCTATTCCGGTTCTAAGGATATTTTAGGAAGTTCAGCTTTGCAAATTCTCCTACTGGAAATCCAATTATTCTTTGAGTTTTTTCTCTCTTACCAATTTTGCAACTCAATTTTGGACTCGGAGGGAGGAAAAAAAGAAGAAATCCCATCACCATGCAATGGAAAAAAATAAAATAGCATTTTTGGAATACAGTGCACATAAAAAACCTGATTATGAATGGACATTGATCAGGAAACACAGATAGTCCTTAATTTATAACCTAGTGACTGTTCAAAGTTATAGCAGCACTGAAAAAAGTGACTGACCGTTTTTCACACTTATGACGGTTGCAGCACCCCCATGGTCACATGACCAAAATTCAGATGCTTGGCAGCTGGCTCGTATTTATGACGCCCGCAGTGTCCTGGGGTTACATATTCTCCTTTTGCAACCGTCTGATGAGCAAAATCCACAGGGAAGCCGGATCCACTTAACAACCATATTCTAAATGAACAACTGCAGTGATTCACTTAACAACAGTGGCAGGAAAGGTGGTAAAATGGAGCAAAACACAGTAACTGCCTCGCCTAGCAACAGGAATGTTGGGCTCAGTTGTGGTCATAAGTCAAGGACTATCTTGACAAGGTGCTTAGAAAATTGGGGGATGGGCAGGCTATTCCCCCCCCCCCGTCCACAAGTCTCCAAAGTTTGTTGCAACCGACAACAGGAGCACCTTGACATCAATGAAGTCTTGATTTATGATGAGGGAAATTCCTGAAATTTGAGGACGGCTTGGATTAACGACCTGAGGCCATTGGCAAAGTTTTTAAGACATCTTCTTCAATCGGGAATTGCCAAGGAGGGTTCAACCCACCTTCACGATAGAGATGCTTTTCCGGCAATACCTGGATGAAAGATGCATGTAGCCCTTCTCTTATTATAACCTTTCGTTTAGCAACTGCCCGAGGTTACACTGGTATGGAAAAATGACTTAGGACCAGTTCTCACACTTATGACTATTGCAGTATCCACACTGTCTTGTGGCCAAAATGTAGGCCTTTCTCTCTATATACTGTATATTGCATCTGAACAGAAGATTGGGAATTGTAGTTCCACCTTAGGCATGAAAGGCAGCTGGGAGTCTTTGGTCCAATCACCAGGAGGCAGTGAGTTCTAGTCTCGTCTTAGGCATGAAAGTGGGCTGGGTGACTGAGCCAGTCCCTCCCTCTCAGCCCAGCCCACCTCACAGGATTGTTGTGAGGAAAATAACAGGAAGGGGAATTAGGTATGTTAACTGTCTTGAGTTACTTAAAAAGTAGTAAAGATGGGAATAAAAGGTAGGTGTGTGTGTGTGTGTGTATATATATATATATATATATATATATATATATATATATGTATGTATGTATGTATGTATGTATGTATGTGTATGTATGTATGTATGCATGTATGTATGTATATGTGTGTATGTATGTGTGTGTATATGTGTGTGTGTGTGTGTGTGTGTGTATATATATATATATATATATATATATATATATATATATATATATATATATATATATATATATATACATACACATACACATACACATACACATACACATACACACATACATACATACATACATACATACATACATACATACATATATATGCAGTAGATTTTCATAGATTTTCACGGGTGTAGGTATGCTGGTCTTGTTGTATTCGGGTCTTTTCCCATGTAAGATTGAGATTGTCTTGGCAACGTTTCAGCGAGGTCCCACTCACCATCTTCAGGCTGGTGTTTTGGGCTTAAAGTGTGATCGGAGCTGCCGTCTTTCTATAAATCCTGGTGTGTGTGTGTGGAGTGCTGGCTTTGTTTCAGTAAGTGGATTGATTGGCTGTGTGGTTGTATCATGATTGGTACATTGGTGCTGGCTGTGGGTCCATTGTTGTTTTGTGTTGTAACGGCCTGGGTGGTGGGTGGGGCTTGTTTGTTTACCAGGGCTGGTTTCCAGATGTCTGGTAGGCGGGAGATATCGTCACGTTTATTCATGTTGTGGGGGTGTTTCTCTATTTCGATAGCTTCCATAAATAAATAAATAAGTGTACGTGTGTGTGTGTGTGTGTGTGTGTGTGTGTGTGTGTGTGTATATATATATATATATATATATATATATATATATATATATATATATATATAGTAATGTAATGTAATGTAATGTAATGTAATGTAATGTAATGTAATGTAATGTAATGTAATGTTATGTTATGTTATGTTATGTTATGTTATGTTATGTTATGTTATGTTATGTTATGTTATGTTATGTTATGTTATGTTATGTTATGTTATGTTATACATGATTGCCCCAGAAGGAGGGAAGAAAGAAAAAAAGAAAGAAAGAAAGTAGGAAGGGTGGGAGAGAGGGAAAAAATAAAGGAAGGGAAGGGAAGAGGGAAGGAAGGTGGGAGGCAGGGAGGGAGAAAGAAAAAAAGAGAGGGAGAAAAGGAAGGAAGGGAAGAGAAAGGGAAACCAGAAGGAAGGGGAAGGAGAAGGGAAGAAAGGATGGAAGAGGATGGAGGAAGAAGTGAAAAGTGAGGGAGAAAAGGAAGGAAGTGGAGGGAGGGAGGGAGAGTGGAAGATGAGGAAGAAAGATGGGAGGGAGGGCAGAAGAGGGAGAAAAGGAAGGAGGAAGAAAGAAAGGAGGGAGGAAGGGAAGGACAGAGGGTGAGAGGAAGGAAGGAAGGAAGGAAGGAAGGAAGGAAGGAAGGAAGGAAGGAGACCAGAAAGGTGGGAGAGAGGAAGGAAATAAAGAAGATAGGGAAACAGGAAGGAAGGATGGGTGGAAGGAAAGAAAAAGGAAGGGGAGGGAGGGATGGGGAAAGAAAAAGGGAGAAAAGGAAGGATTAAAGGAAGGAAGGGAGTGGAGGGAGGGAGAGTAGAAGATGAGGAAGAAAGATGGAAGGGAGGGAGGGAGAAAGGAAGGAAAGAAAGAAGTTAAGAAAGCAGGAAGGAAGGATTGGAGGAAGGGAGGAAAGAAGGAAGGGAAGGAAGGAAGGGAATTACATTTCTCACTTGCAGACTCCATCCTTACGCGTGGCAAATCCACCTTCGTCTCCCTCCCTTTCCCATTCACAACCTTCCTCTGGGGTCCTTTACATCTCCCCTCCGACAAAGCTCTTAATCCCCTTGGGCACGACCCTTGACCCTATTAGGGACCATGGTGACCCTAATCCAATCAGATTGATTAACTGGAACCCAGAGCCGGAATGCTGACCCTCTCTCTTTCGGGGGTCCAACAATAGCAGACGGCAGGACCCCCATTTGCACCACAATAGCCAGAGAGTCGAAATCCGACTTCTTCATTAGGTTGACTTCGGCCTTCCCCTGGTCAGCCGCCCATGAGGCCATTAAAAGAGGCTCCAGATCATCTCCCAGCCCAACAGGGTCGGGTGTTGGGGTATCTTTGGGAGGGCAGTGAAAATTAATGGGTTTCCTTTTCTTTTCGAACCGTTTAAATGAGTGGGCTGGCAAGGGCTGGACATCGGGGCATTTTAGATATACACAGCAGGGCGGGTGGGTGTCACTGGCGTGGAATGAAAAGGGGGAGAGCAAAAAGGGGGAAGGGGGTTGTTTATTTGGGTTAATCACCTCCACCCTAACCCCACTTGGCCTTTGAGGAGGGCAGGGATTTCTAATCAAAGTTAGGATGGGTGGCCTTAAAAGAACCCCGAAAAAAATCTGCATTTTGGAAATGGTGTTTGGCCATTTTGTGAAAAGAATTTAACTGAATTAAAGGAGAGCTATTTGCATGGGGAACGGGGAACTCAACATCAGCAATGCTAGAAGGGAGTGGGGTTCGCAGGGAGGAGGAGGAGGAGGAGGGTGAGGACAATTGTGGGGTTCTCTGAACTTTGTGGTCTTCTTGCAGATGTCTCATGACCCAACTAGGTAACATCATCAGAGTGCCTCTCTGTTTATATACTATTTATTATATTATTGAACTGAATTCTCTTAGAACGAATATAATTAATCATAGCATAGCATAGCATAGCATAGCATAATAGTATAGTGTAGTGTAGTGTAGTGGAGTAGAGTAGAGTAGAGTAGAGTAGAGTATAAAAATGTAAACAGAAAGCAAACCTCACACTCCCTTCTGCGCTGATGATGTTACCTTGTTGGGTCATGAAATGTCTGCAAAAATACCACCAAGCTCAGAGAGCATCCAGGAGTTACACAGGTTGGAACAACATTGGGTCTCAGATGATGTTTATTTAATTTTTATCTGCCTTGATGATTTTATAAGTAAATCAAGGTGACCAACAGACTTAATAGTCCTTCTCAACTTTGTGAGGGGGCCCAGGGTCCCCCAGATGGCTTTCATGCCTAAAGTGAGACTAAAACTACTGTCTCCTAGTGATTGGCCCAAAGTCAACCAATATCTCTCCCTCCCCTCTGATCTCCCGATCTCTAACCTCCCCCTTTCTCTAATCTCTCTCTCTTCCTCTTCCCTCCCTCCCCCTGTCTAATATCCTTCTCTCTCTCTCTCTTTCTCTTTCTCTGTCTCTTCCTTCATTCTCTCTGTCTCTGTCTCTCTCTCTCTCTAATCTCTCTCTCTCATCGCCCTGTATACATCCATTTATCATCTCTCTCTCTCTTTCTCTTCCCTCCCTCCCTCCCTCTCTAATCTCCCTCTAACCTCTCTCTCTCTCTAATATCTCTCTAATATATATCTCCCTCCCTCCCTCCCAGTTTTAGGCATGTTTGTGTGTGGTGTGTGTGTGTGAGCTTGTCTTGTGTGTGTGTATAAAACATGGTGAGGAAAAGGCAATTATGTGTTTAAAAATGGAACCATAGCTATTATGTTTTTAATCTGTGCTCCTTTTCTTTCCCCCAGGTTGCTTCGTTCTCTTCCTTTCATTAAATTAAAAATCCTCCAACTTGATTAAAAGTGATTATACTTTATTTTAAAAGTTAGCCATCCGTAAGGTCTGGAAGAGCTGGCATTTCCCTCAGGCCAAAGTGTTTGTTGTTCAGGTCCATTTCTTCAGCTAGCAGCCTCAAAAACATTGCATTGAGCGTATGCGTGTAATTAAATTAGTTATTTCAATTAAGAGGGCTTTTTTAAAAAAATTTAAATTATCCTTTCTTGTGTTTTTAGGCATTGTCATCCATCCAGAGTCACCAGGCTGAGATTTCTTTAGAAATCATATCAAGTCCTTGACCACAATCGAGTCCTCGACTCACCACCACAATTGAGCCCAGCATTTCCTTAGCTAAGTCTGTTGTTAAGTAAATTTTGCTCCGTTTTACAACCTTTCTTGCCACAGTTGTTAGGAAAATCACTGCAGTCATTAAGTGAATCTGGATTCTCAATGGACTTTGCTTGTCGGAAGGTTGCAAAAGGGGATCATCACATGATTCTGGGATAATGAAACTGTTATAAATATATAGCAATATAGCAGTTAGACTTATATACCGCTTCATAGGCCTTTCAGGCCTCTCTAAGCGGTTTACAGAGAGTCAGCATATTGCCCCCAACAATCTGGGTCCTCATTTTACCCACCTCGGAAGGATGGAAGGCTGAGTCAACCCTGAGCTGGTGAGATTTGAACCGCTGACCTGCTGATCTAGCAGTAGCCTGCAGTGCTGCATTTAACCACTGCGCCACCTTGGCTCTTATGAGTCGGTTGGCAAGTGTCTGAATTTTGATCATGTGACCATGGGGAATGCTGCAATGGTCGTAAGTGAAAAATGGTCATAAGCCACTTTTTTCATCGCCATTGCTTGAACAGTCACTAAATGAATAGTTGTAAATCGAGGACTGCCTGTATAGAATCACACTTCCTATGTTTGTTTCAAGCAGATCTTCCTAAGATCAGCAATGAAAAATCTCCTTACCAACCAGATTCATCAGATAATGTCCACACAATTACACATATCACACCAAGCCATAGAAGCCACACCCACACATCAAACTATACAGTAGAGTTTACAAACCACAACATTACTATCTCCCCAACCCAAGCTAACATCAAACCACCTTATGGCTTAGCTTGATGAAATACCTCTAACCAGGCCTCTGAATGTACAGTGGGTCAGACTAGGTGACCTTTAAGACCTCTTCCAACTCTATAAGATAACAGGAATCCATCGAACCATCCAACAATCAAAGTGGCTGGTCACAAACTAACTAACCAGGTTAATGCTAACCACACAGAAGTTTTCCATTTCCTGGTCAGATAGCCCGCTCTTAATTATGGTGGTCAGGATCCCCAAAATTTAATTCAACAATCCAACAGAGAGAGTATAGCTCCATTGATGCAGTTTGGCCGCTCCTGCTTCTCACTTAATGGAACTCAAGGTTGTAAGGTGAAGATCAGGACAGAGTTTGGTGGCCCTGCAATCTAGTTATCTTCCCTCGCTGCCAAGCCATACTGAGAGGGGAGGTTTATATGACCACGCAACTCACTCATGGATGACTTACAGCCATGAAACACCCATAAAACAACAACAACGAATCCACACATTCCTGGTGACAACAACCAGCAACCACATGACGGACTCCATATCACCCTGAAGTCCTCAGGCCTGTTGACCAAACCTGATCTTCAAGCTGGAAACCAATCTTATCTCCACAGGATGATGTTCCACAGGGAAGGAAGCCACCATGGAGAAGGCCCTTGTTCTGGGTCCCATCAGATGGACCTCCTTAAGAGAGGGGGCCCATAATGTCTCCTGCTCTCTGCTCTGGTGGGTCAAATGAATGTAACTGGGGAAAGAGGGTCCTTCAAGCAACAAGGAGGGAGCCACCACAGAGAAAGCCCTTCTTCTGGGCCCTACCAGATGGAGCTCCTTAAGAGAAGAGACCCATAACGTCTCCTGCCTCCTCCCACCTCTGGTGTGTTGGGTGGAAATGATGGTCCTTCAGATAACAGGGAGGGATCCAACACAGAGGTCCTCATTCTATGTCCCACCAGATGGACTTTCTTAAGAGAGGAGGCCTGTAACATCCCCTGACTCCCTTCTCTGGTGGGTTCAGAAGATGCAATTGGGAAAAGACAGTCCTTCAAATAACCTTTGAAGGTCTTTGGAGGTGACCACCAGCACTATGAATTGGACCCGGAAGCCAATCGTCAGCCAATGCTGAGAGGTGGCCTGTGTGCGAATCTAGACCTGCACAAAGCCATTGCATTTGGAATCAGTCGAAGGATGGCTTCTCGGGCAGCCCCCCGGGTAGAGCGTAGTGCAGCAGTCAAGGCTGGCAGCTCTTAAGATTTCTGGAGGACATCAGCTCTCACTTGAAGCAGGGAAGAAACCCAAGGAATTTCTCTTTGGTTCGGGAAGTGTATGGGGGTTGTGTCTGGATCCGGGTGTGCGAGGATGACACCCTACTTTGTTCGGTTTTGAACGTGGCCGACAGGACAGGAGGGAGTTGGAGAAGGCGGCTGGCATTACTGAAATCCACCCCTTCTGAGCAGAAATATGTTTTCCACCCTGAGGGCACCCTAAAGAATGTGGCTGAGATGTTTAATCCTTGCTCACCCCCAACTCCGACCCAGCCGGCTGCTGCTGTAGGTGAGGGAGACCAATGGGGGGGGGGAGCTGTATTCTGCCTCCAGGGACAACATTCTTCAGTTATGAAATAGTATCACCCCCACCCTGAGCAGGCCTCCCTTCGAGACCCAATTTGGCTGATTACTTTGGGGAGGAAAGAGGAGAAGATAGAAAGAGGAGGAGAAGAGAAGGGTAAATGTGGAGGAGGGAAAGGGGGAGGGGAGAGAAGGAGAAGTTAGATAGGAAGGAAAGGAGAAGGTAGACAAGGAGGAAGAGAATAGTAGATATGGAGGAAGAGGAGGTAGACAAGAAAGGGAAAGAAAGAGTAGAGAGGAGGTGGAGAGGAGGAGGAGGAGGAGGAGGGGAAAGAAGATAGACTAGAAGAAGGAGAAGACAGACAAGCAGGAGGATGTAGACATGGAGGGAGGAGGAGGAGATAGATGAGGAGGAGAAAGAGAAGGAAAGTAGAGGGAAAGGGAGAGGAGGAGGAAAAAGAAGATAAGATAAAGATGAGGAGAATGGTAGTCATGGAGGAGGTAGACAAGGAAGAAAAAGGAAGAGATGGAGGAGGGGAAGGGAGAGGGAGAGGAGGAGAAAGAAGATAGACAACAAGGAGAAGGAGAATGGTAGACATTCTCCTGGTAGAGGGGGAGAATGGTAGAGAAGGGGAAGGGGAAGGGGGGAGAGAAGGAGGAGGGGGGAAGTAGACAAGAAGGAGGAGGAGATAGACAAGGAGAGAGGGAGAGGGAAAGGGTAGACGTAGATGAGGGGAAGGGAAAAGAGGAGAAGGAGAAAAAGGAGAAGTTAGACGAGGAGAAGGGAAAGGAAATATTAGATCTGGAGGAGGAAGAGGAGGAGGAGTGGGGGAGAATATAGACAAGAAGAAGGAAGAGGAGAGAGGAGAAGGAGATAAAGAGGAGAAGGAGAAGATAGATGAGGCTTTGTTTGATCTCACCACACCACAGTTCTTAATTCCCTTTGCCTGAAATACCTAAGGTAGCCTAGCCTCTGTTGGATTTCCCCTGACCACAGATCTTAATTCCATTTCCTTGAGATATCTAAGGTGGCTTCAGTTAATCTCATCAAGCCACAGATCTTAATTCCATTTTCCTGAAGTGCCTAAAGTGACCTCTGTTGATCTCACCAGATTTATCCTAGAAACCTCTCAAATTATACAAGAATGCTGATGAACACTCCAGAAGCTCACACAACTTCACCCTGATCTTTTCATGAATTTGCACGACTGCAGGAACCAAGGAAGAACCAAGATATTTTACCACTACCTTTCCTGCTGCTGATGCTCCTTCATTTCTACAAAGACTTCTCTTCCTACCCACCTTGAGTTCATCTTTGTACCATCCCTCCTCCTTTCCAAAAGTTGGGTGACCTTATTCCAAAACTGGACACTCACCTTTATCTAACACCGGTCCAAAGATGGCCAAACTATCATTGACGGTGGTACAGTTCCACCTCCTTCCACGAAACTGGTGCTGGCATTCCTGGATGCCAATCTTCACTCCTTCGGCCACGCTGGGCATAATCTGCACATAGTTCCTGCAGAACCGAAGCTGCTTGGGCACTAGACCAGGAATGCTCCCGCAGAGAATGGGCTGAGTCCCCAACGAGGAGTACTGATGACCGATAGCCAAGGACCTTCAAAAGAAGAGGGAAGGGCAGAATCAGAAATCAGTTCCTCAAAAGAAGTCTCTACCTGCCTCATCTTGAAGCCTCCATCAGAAGAACCACGGTGGTGGAGAACTTACGGGAGTCTCCTGTCCAACCTTGTGGACAACGACTTCCTCCAAAGCTACGGAGAGCTGATAAATTAACTTTAAAAGTGACTTAACCTCTTTTCAGTCCGACTGTTTGTGGACCACTAACACATTAGGCGAGAAGAGGGCTTGGTCATTTATGACACCGTGTATTGGGAATATTCAATCCTTGTTTTCGCATGTTGGATGGACCAATGCTTTAAACCAGAATATTTGCCCGGACAAAGCATGTTAGATGAAGAGTTGAGTTTGAACATCCATGTAGACATCAGTATTGAATTTGTCTTTCATCGGACAAGGAATATTTTTTGATTCTAGTAAGCTTCATTTCTTATGGAGCTAGCTTATGATGGTTTAGATTTTGGAGTGTTCAGAGAGAGCCAGTTGACCTAATGGTTAAGGCATCAGGCTAGAAGCTGGGAGACCACGCGTTCTAGTCCCATCCTGGGAAGGAAAGCCAACTCGGTGACTTTGGGCCAATTACCTGGAGATGGTGAGTTCTAGTACCTCTCTCTTAGCCCAGCCATCCTTACAGGGTTGTTGTTGTGGAGAAAACAGAAAGAGGAAGGGGCCTTAGGCACGACTGCCCCCTAGAGTTATTTATCAAAACAATAAAGACAAGGTTTAAAAAATTACACATTTAGGATTTTTGAAAATCATGATGGGCACTTTCCTGGGCCCCAAAGATGCAGAATTCCAGGGGAACAAAAATCACCAAAGAAACGAATGATGCATGCGCGCGCGCACGCACACACACACACACACACACACACACACACACACACAGGACAATATTTCATAACGTTGAATTTGTAAGCCACCTTTTCTTCGTTCAAAAAGAGTGAATCAGAGATTTATGAGAAAGCGAAGAAAGACGCTTTATGACAACTCCTATCATCATCAATGAGTTGGACTCCTTAAAAAAAACTTTGTAAAACGGATGTGACAAATAAGACATAAAATTCCCAATTTCCTGAAGTCAACATAAGTGGGGTTGCCTAGTGCAGTGTTTTTCAACCACTGTGCCGCGGCACACTAGTGTGCCGTGACATAGTGTAAGGTGTGCCGTGGGAAAATTACTTTATATATAGTCAATATAGGCACAGAGTTAAAAATTTTTAACGTTTTCTAATGGTGGTGTGCCTCGTGATTTTTTTCATGAAAAAAGTGTGCCTTTGCACAAAAAAGGTTGAAAAACACTGGCCTAGTGCATCTTTGCTTTTCTGCATAGACTCTTAGCTTAATTATACGATAGTCCTCGACTTACAACCACAATTGAGCACGTCTGCATTACTAAGCAAGAAGGTTGTTAAGTGAGTTTGGCCCCATTTGATGACATTTGTTGACGTGGTTTTTAAGTGAATCCCTTATTAAGTTAGTCACACAGTCGTTAAGTGAATCTGGCTTCTCCATTGACTTTGCTTGGGTCGCAAAAGGGGATCATGAGACCCCGGGGGCATTGCGACCATCATAAATATGAGTCAGATGCCAAGCCTCTGAACTTTGATCGTGTGATACTGCAAAGGTCATAAGTGTGAAACCACAAACAATCATTAAATATTATAAGTTAAGGACTAGCTGTAATTTTAATGTAGTCCTCAGCTTACATAGTTCATTAAGTGACCATTCAAAGTTACAATGGCACTGAAAAAAGTGACTTATGACTATTTTTCACACTTATGACCTTTGTAGCATCCCTGTGGTCATGTGACTGAAATTCGGACGCTTGGCAACTGACTCATATTTATGACGGTTGCATTGTCCCTAGAAAACTAGGGAAGAGTTCGCTATTCTAGGAACTTTGTTTCCCGGTACTCCTTGCAAATCTTTAAAAAGGTAAAGGTTTCCCTCGCACATACGTGCTAATCATTCCTGACTCTAGGAGTTGTGCTCATTTCCGTTTCAAAGCCAAAGAGCCAGCGCTGTCAGAAGACGTCTCTGTGGTCATATGGCCAGTGTGACTCAATGCCGAAGGCGCACGGAACGCTGTTCCCTTCCCACCAAAGGTGGTTCCTGTTTTTCTACTTGCATTTTTTACGTGCTTTTGAAATGCTAAGTTGGCAGAAGCTGGGACAAGTCACGGGAGCTCACTCCGTTACGCGGCGCTAGGGATTCGAACCGCAGAACTGCTAACCTTCTGATTGACAAGCTCAGTGTCTTAGCCACTGAACCACCTCGTCCCTTTTTGCAAATCATTAAAGATCCTTTAATGAGGCGGGGTAGGGGCATAGGGGGGTCCCAGATGAGGAAACTACAATGTGTAGCCATTTCTGCACTAAAATCCCCATTCTTTGCAATGTTGCTTCCTTGTGTTTTCATGCTGACCATGCTTTTACAGCAACAGTAGGGTAAGTTTTCCCCAAAACCTTCTTTTGAGTTTTTTTTTGTTTTTTTGTTTTTTTTACTTTATAGTCCTAAATTTTGCCCAAGTCACAACTGCAAAATTTGTGGTGTCTTCAACTCCCATGAGCAAGCCAACTCCCCAATACAGGTAGTCTTTGACTTACAACCATTCACTTAGTGACCATTCGAAGCCTCAACAGCACTGAAAAAAGTGACTTATGACCATTTTTCACACTTACGACCATTGCAGCCTTCCCATGGTCACGCGGATCAAAATTCAGACAGCTTGGCAGCATATTTATGACGGTCGCAGAGTCTCCCGGGGTGGCATGATCCACTTTTGCAACCTTCTGATCAGCAATGTCAGTAGGGAAGCCAGATTCAATTAATGACCATGTTACTCACTTAACAACTGCAATGATTCACTTAACTACTATGGGAAGAAAGGGGCGGATCTCATTTAACAACTGTCTGGCTTAGCAATAGAACATCTGGGCTCAATTGTGGTCGTAAGTCGTAAGTCGAGATAAAGAAAAGGATTTTTAATATAGCAATAGCAATAGCAGTAGACTTATATACCGCTTCATAGGCCTTTCAGGCCTCTCTAAGCGGTTTACAGAGAGTCAGCATATTGCCCCCAACAATCTGGGTCCTCATTTTACCCACCTCGGAAGGATGGAAGGCTGAGTCAACCCTGAGCCGGTGAGATTTGAACCGCTGACCTGCTGATCTAGCAGTAGCCTGCAGTGCTGCATTTAACCACTGCGCCACCTTGGTTTTGTTATGATGATGATGATGAAGATGGTTTTACTTTAGCTTCTGCACAGCACTATGACCATTATGGTTTGGGTTAACATTTAAATAAGTAGAAATAAATAAATAAAATGGAATAGCTGTAAAGACGGACACACCTTAAAATGGATATATCTTTTTTTTCCCCTCTCTTCCCCAGTCTCATCTCCCAAAGCAGTGAGTAGATAATGAGTAAGATGCTGATTGAAAATTTTTCAAAGAGGAAGAAAGAATGTATTTAACCTAAATATTGGCAGTCCGATGCTAAAATCAGCATCCTGTTGTTGGAAATAATGCTCTTTTCCCCCCACTAGCCTGGGGCAATTCCTGACTGCCTAGAGATAAAATCAGAATGAGTTGGCAATTCCAAGGAATTTTTGAGAGGTTGACATGATCCCTCAAGATTCCTGAAGACCAGTTGCAAAGTTGTTGCAGTGTCACAACAGAAACCAAAAAACGATGAGTCAGTCGGTGAATTTTCTGGGCCCCAAAAAGAGAGGAAATCATACTTGGCATTTTTCCAATTTTGAGAAAGATGTAGTTTCACCTATCAAAGCCTGCCAGCATGTCAAAATATCTGAACTTCACCCGGCCTCACAAAATTTTGGGCCGTTTGGTCTCTTCGGTGAAAGCTGAAAATAAACTACAGGAAGTCCTGGACTTACAACCATTTGTTTAGTGACCGTTGGAAGTTACCTGGCCCTGAAAAAGTGACTTACGACCGTTTTTTCCACACCTAAAAATCATCCAGCAAAATTCACCCATTGGATATCTGACTCATATTTATGACGGTCGTAGTGTTCCAGGCTCACAGGATCCCCTTTTGTGACCTTCTGACAAGCAAAGTCATTGAGTGGGGAAGCCAGATTCACTCAACAACCTTGTGACTCACTTAACAACTGCAGAGATTCACTGAACAACTGTGGCAAGAAAGGTTGCAAAATGGGACAAAACACACTTAACAACTCTTTTGCTTAGTCACAGAAATTTTGGACTCAGTTGAGGTTGTAAGTTGAGGATATCTGTAGTTAGTAAATTGGATGGATGGATGGATGGATGGATGGATGGATGGATGGATGGATGGATGGATGGATGGATGGATGGATACAATAATGTTTGTGGTGAAAATAAAATTAGGAGGAAGAGAAAATATCCTGTACTATTTCAATCTCTTGAGATAAGTTTAAAAAGGGAAACTAGTTTATTTTCTTTAATTTTATTTAAATTTCACATTTTTGAACACTCCCTCAAAGAGTTAGCAAATACAGGTAATCCTTAATTTATGAACAAAATTGAGCCCAAGCAGTTGTTCAGTGAGTTTTACTCCTTTTTTTAACCTTTCTTCCCACGGTTGTTAAGTGAATCACTGCAGTTCTTAAGTTAGTGGCCTTTAAGTGAATCTGGCTTCCCCACTGACTTTTCTGATCAAAGGGGATCACGTGATCCCAGGACACTACGACTGTCATGAGTACAAGTCAGGTGCCAACCATCTGAATTTCTGTCATGTGACCATGGAGGTTGTAAGTGTGAAAAACGACCGTAAGTCACTTTTTTCAGCACCATTGTTACTTCAAACAGTCAATAAGCTAATTGTTGTAAGTTGAGGATTAGCTGAAGTTATTGAAATTCATCTGGGTTGTTTTGATCTCCCAGAATTTGAAAGGAAATTTATTTGTAAATGAGGCTAGTAAATGAACAAACAAGCAAATAAACAAATGAATTGTTGAATGCAAAAATCCTTTTTTGGGAAAATAAAATGTAAAGAATAGACAGATGCTATTTTGGTCCTTTGGGAGAAAAGTTGGAAGGGAATTATTTAGAAATTCAATGAATGAATGAAGAAAAGTCACACAATACAGAAAAACTCCCTTAACAACTGTCTCCCTTAGCAAAGGAAATGCTGAGCTCAGTTGCTGGGAAGTCAAGGACTAACGATATAAAGGCCAAACCAAGATATTGATCTGTTTATATTTATAAATACAAATATCCATAAATATATTTATTTATAATAAATAAATAAATTTATTTCTAAATAAAAATGTTTAAAATATATATTTGTATTCGTAAGTATAAGTATAAATGTTTCCATGCAATGGCCAAACCCAGTCATCGATCCATTTATATTTATAAATATAAATATCTATAAGTATATTTATTTATATGTGTGTGTGTGTGTGCATGCGCACACAAATAAAAGCCAAAATGGGACATATGTGCGTGTGTGTGCGTGTGTATATTCATAAATATATTTATTTTATAAATACAAATATGTAAAATATACAAATACATTTATATTTATATGTTTGCAAAAAAAGACCAAACCGAGAGATTGATCCATTGTGTGTGTGTGTGTGTGTATAAAATAAAAATGATGTAAAATATACAAATATATTTATAAATAAAAATATATATAAAATATATAAATATATTTATACATATTGTTTGCAAAGAAAGGGCAAACCCGGTATGTATATATAATATATACGTACGCATATGTATTTTATAAATAAAAATATGTAAAATATACAAATATATTTATTTATAAATATAAATGATGGCAAAGAAAAGCTGAACTGCAGAAATCCAGAATCCCAGCTGGCCTGATGTCTGGATCAGAGAAAACTCACCTCTAGAAGTTCACAATTATTTTTTTTAAAACACAACTACAAAGCTGTCAGTTTTAACACCAGGTGATCTACCTGCAATTTTGGGACCGTCTGAATTTTTTTCCCCCGTTGCCCCGTTTGAGCCCTCATTAAAGACTTAGATGAAAGTCTTGCCCTAACCAGGTCCTCTGATGCAGAGCAAGAAAACAAAGGCAGAGTGCAAACACTTTAAAGGATCAACTTTAAATCACACCATTGGCTTCCAGAGCCCCCAGGCTGCACGGAGGATTTTAGCAAACCGCTTCTCTCTCTCTCTCTCTCTCTCCCTCTCTCTTTTCGTTTCTCTGGCAAATCCCTGCCAAGTTGCCAGAACAGATGCACAGTTCATCTTCTTGTCTTTGGGGAGGTGTGTTTATGTTTGGCTTTGGGTCTGAACCTTTGTGTTTGCTTGTGTGTTTGTTTGTTTGTTTGTGTCTCTGTTCAAGCATCCTCTCTCCTTTTCTAAGGCTGAGAGAGGAAGTGTGTCTGGCCTGGATAATCTGGGGATCTGGTCAGGGACAGAGGAAAACCCAAATACTTCAAGCCCTTTGGGGGAAAAGGAAATGCTAAATCTCTCCCCCACACACACACCTGATTGGTTTATTAATACCTTGTGGGAAGGTGAGGCCTTCCTTCCTTCCTTCCTTCCTTCCTTCCTTCCTTCCTTCCTTTCCTTCCTTTCCTTTCCTTCCTTTCCTTTCCTTTCCCATCTCCTTCTCCTCCCTCCCTTCTTCCCTCTCTCCCTCCTTTCCCTCTTCTTTTTCTTTCCTTCCTCCCTGCCTCCAATTTCCTCCCTCTTCTCCTCCCTTCCTTTTATCTTTCCTTGCATGCTTGCTCGCTCGCTCCCTCTTTTCTTCCTCCCTCCCTCTCTTCTCTTCCTTCCTTCCTGCCTCCTCCTCCCCTCCCTCCCCCACTTCCTCTTCTCCTTCCTTCCTTTTTCCTTCCCCTTTCTCTTCCTTCCTTCCTTACTCTGTCCCTCTTCTCTTCCTTTCTCCTCCCCCTCCCCCTCCCTCCCTTTTCTCTTCCTTTTTTTTCTCTCTCTGTCTTTTCTCTTCCTTTCTCCTTTTTTCCTCCTTCACTCACTCACTCGCAATCCCTCCCTCCCTCTCTTCTCTTTTCTTCTTCCCTCCCTCCCTCTTCTCTTCTTCTTTCCTTCCTCCCTGCTTCCGATTTCCTCCCTCTTCTTTCCTTTCTCCTTCCTCTCCCTTCCTTTTCTTACTTCCTTCCTCACTCCATCCCTCTTCCCTTCCTTTCTCCTTCCTTCCTTCCTCTCCATCCCTCCCTTTTCTCTTCCTTCCTTTCTCACTCTTCTCTTTTCACTTCTTTCCTCCTTCACTCACTCACTCACACATGCAATCACTCCCTCCGTTTCTCCTTTTCTTCCTCACTCACTCTCTTCTCTTTCCTTCTTCCTCACTCCCTCCGTCCCTTCCTTTTCTCCTTCCTTCCTTCCTTCCTGCCTCCCTTCCTCTCCCTCCCTTCCTTTTCTCTTCCTTCCTCACTCCATCTCTCTTCCTTCCGCCCTTCCTCCCATTATGTAGTCACTGCTGATTAGTTAAATCAACTTTACAATGTGTGGCCTTAACTCTTTGAGGCGACTCACTCTGCAGCCTCCCTGCTGAGCCACAGAAGTGGGCCAGTCTCGACTGTGGTCTTAAAACGAGGACCAGCCATAACAGACTGCACCCAAGGGCATCCAGCCCTGCCAGGCTCCCCTGCTCCTTCGCTTTGGCTGAAGGATTCAGAGACCCAATTGAGGCTTTCGTCACTGAAGGATTTCCAGCTGATTGAGGGGATCCTAATTTCAATAAAGCCCCTTTTCTTTCCCCAAACAAAAAGACAGGCCTGGAGATCAAACTAAAGGCACTTGAATCTTAAAAGTGGAGGAAAAATAAACAAATCTTCAGTACTTCCCCAAACATTTCCAAGAAACTCACGAGTCAAATATGGGATTTGATTGAGTGATAATCTGCCTCAGAATAATATTGCTAATTTTGAAATTTCTTCTTCTTCTCTCTCTCTCTTTTTTGGCCAGTTTCTTCTCTGTCAAAAGAGGGGAAAAAGGAGAAGAAATTGGATTCAAATGCAGGTAATCCTTGACTTACGACCACAACGGAGCCTGAAATTTGCTGTTGCTAAGCGAGACAGTTAACTGAGGTTTGCCCCTGACCTTTCTACCCACAGTTGTTAAGTGAATCACTGCAGTTGTTCAGTTAGTAACACGGTTGTTAAGCGAATCCAGCTTCCCAATTGACTTTGCTTGTTAGAAGGTCGTAAAAGGGGATCACGTGGCCCTGGGACATTGCAACGTCATAAGTATGAGTAGGTTGCCAAACATCTGGATTTTCACCATGTGCCCATGGAGGATGCTGCAACAGTCGTAAGTGGGGGAAATGGTCCTAAGCCCCCCTTTCAGCCCTGTTGTAGCTCTGAATGGTCACTAAGTGAACCGTTGTAAGTCCAGGACTACCTGTAAAATATCTTGCCAATAAAACCTAAAGGTGAAAATGTAAAAACTTAAAAATAAAAAGTTCAAAAAATAAATAAACTAACAAATACAAGGCTAGTATTTTGATGGTCATTTGAATGTAAATTTCAGATTTGCATTTACAAAGGGGGTCCAAACTGTTTTCCTTCCACACGCTCAGTCCAAATATGGCAAGTTTCTAGTCCACAAACATGCTCAAAGACATCTCTAATGAGCTCATTCCAAAGGCGTATTTTAACAAAACCTACAAATCATGTCCATAGAAAGAGGTGGGGGGGGGGGTAACACGTCATGATGAAATTGGGTGGATGCTTATCCATGTGGAAAGAAAAACCTCTACAAATTTTCATACCAATATTTTAAAATTAATTTGAAATCCGTACAGGAGTCTGTTAAAGCAAAGCAAAAATGTAGGGAGGGAGGGAGGGAGGGAGGGAGGGAGGGAGGGAGGAAGGAAGGGGTAAGTGAGGGAGGGAGAGAGAAAAGGAGGGAAGAAGGGAAGGAAGGAGAAGAAGGGAGTTAGTGAGAGAGGGAGGGATGAGAAGAGGGAGGGAGGGAGGAAAGAAAGGGAGGGAAGGAAGGAAGAAGAGGACTGAGGGAGGGAGGATGAAGGAGGGAGGGAGGGAAGGAAGGAAGGAGAAGAAGGGAAGGAGAGGAAGGAAGGAGAAGAGGAAGTGAATGAAGAAGGAAGGAGAAGAGGAAGTGAATGAAGAAGGAAGGAAGAAGGGGAAATGAGTGAGGAAGGAAGGAAGGAAGAAGAGGAAGGGGTGAGGGAGGGAGAAAAGGAGGGAAGAAGGGACGGAAGGAGGAGAGGGGAGTTAGTGAGAGAGGGAAGGATGAGAAGAGGGAGGGACTGAGGAAAGAAGGTTAAGGAGGGAAGGGAGAAAGAAGAGGACTGAGGGAGGGAGGATGGAGGGAGGGAAGGAAGGAAAGAATAAAGAAGAAGGGAGGGAGTTAGGGAGGGGGAGAAGAGGGAGGATGGAAGAAAAGGAAGAGGGAAGGAAGAAGGAAGAAATGAGAAAAATGGAGGGAGTTATTGTTTGAGGGATGGAGAAGAGGGAGGGAGGAAAGAAGGGTAGGGAGAGAGGGAAGGAAGAAGAAAACAAAGAGGGAAGGAGAGAAGTTGGACAGATAGACAGGTGGACAAAGAGAGATTTAGCATGCTCTCAGTTTGCACTCTCTCTGGGGGAAACATGTAATGCCCTCCAATATTACAAAATCCTTGCAATGGTTGAGAGATGTTAGACAATTTTCAAAAAGTCACAGTCCTCCCTTTGCACAGACCTCCCCCCAAGAGGAGTTAATAAAGTTAAGATGGCAGCTAAAACTCCATTACACTTTTTAAGTCCATCCTGCCACCTTGACATCCTCACCTGAGGACACCCTGCCCTGAAGTCCAGATGTCCTCTGAACAGAATTCTCAGCATCCCTTGGGAGACTTCTGGATTCAAGGCTAAAGATGTGTTGAGCAACAGCAGAACAACAATGACAACAATAATGCACACATGAACTAAGCTTCCTTAGGATCCCTGTGAAGACTCCAATCTACATCTGGAAAGAATTAATTCTGGGCCATTCCCCACGTGGCAGAGTTTGCAGAGTCCTCCACCCATCCTTGTGTTGGTAGGTAGGCAACCATCCTACCATGAAAGGTGACCTCCTTGTCCCTTGATGTCCTCTTGCCTGCCTTCAGTCAGTCTCATAGCCCTCCAGGATCCTGGAGGACCAAGCCTTCTCCAACCTTTGAGGCTTTTTTGGAAGACATGAGAGAGAAGAAAAAACCTCATCCACCTCCTCCAACATCAGCATTGCTAAGGATACCTCAGATTCTCCTTCTTGGGTTATGAGATCCATCAAAACAAAATCTGCCAGGACGTTTCTGAGATACGAATGGGGAAAGTTGACCACTGAGGATGAGTGAAACACATGGGAATGTTCATCCCCAAAAGGAACATTTTGCAGAAAATCACCAATAGCTCCAGATTGAGATGGAACTAGTCCAGAAAATAAGAACTAAAGGATAGATAGGCCATGCTGAAAACAACTTTGGAAGACATTTTGAAAGATTCTTTGAAAGACACGAGGATGGTCATTGGGAGGCCACCACCAAATCGGTGTTCTTCCTCTTTCTTGTGGTCTACCAGGACCACTCACTAACATCGCTAACCAGAAGACTATCAATCAAGGTTAAGACCTTACATGAGGTGGAGCATGAGTGGGCTTCCTTCTTCTGGGACTATCCATGAAGAGTTCCACCTCGCTGAAACATTTTTGATGGGAGAAACCATCTTGGGCCCACGAATGGATCATGGTGGCCTCCATAATTTTTGTTTCTTAATTCAGTGGGAGAAGACTTCCTCCAGGACTACAATGTATTCCACATATTATATTCTTTAATAGGCCTTCTCCATAGCAACCTTGAATGGGAGAAGATTTTCCTTTGCTGCTGTGGTGGTCTTCACAAATTTCCTCACTTAGTAGAGGTTCTCCTTAGCAACTTCAGGGTGAGGGAGAAGATTTTCCTGGCAGCTATGGTAGTCCCCACAAATTTCATCCCTTCATAGATGTTCACCGCAGCAATGTTGGGAAGAGAAAGGCTTACTTGAGGACCACAAATTTCCTCCTTTTCTAGAGGTTCTCCATGGTGATGTTGGAGTGAGGAACAATCAATAGTGGGACTGCCAAATAGAGAACCACCAGCACTCTATGAAACTACTATTAATCTACTATTAATTGTTTGGATTAACCCATATTTAGTAGACTCAGATGTAGAAGGACAAAGTTTAACCTGATTGATCAGATGGAAACTGAGCAGGTTCTCCTGCAACTGAGGCCTCCATAAACACGTACAAGAGAGAGGTGGGAAGGTAGACTTTCAGAACTTGGATTAAAGGGTCCGCAGATTCCAGACACCCCACAAAAACACCTCGTCAGCACAACATCAATTAATGATTTTCTTCCAAAGCTTCTGGCTTTCTGCCAGTTGTTGTTCCACCAGCGAACAGCTGCTCATTTCATAGTGTGCGAAGACACCCGCTTTGACTTGTAAAGAGAGAAGCTGGTGGGTCAAGCGTTCAGTGTTAAGTCGCACACACCAATGTGCCAAGATCCTGG
Source organism: Thamnophis sirtalis (assembly GCF_051295495.1). Classification (NCBI taxonomy): domain Eukaryota; kingdom Metazoa; phylum Chordata; class Lepidosauria; order Squamata; family Natricidae; genus Thamnophis; species Thamnophis sirtalis. The sequence continues at coordinate 5,159,093 of NW_028261384.1, forward strand.
GGTGTGTTGATTTTTTTGAAAGAAGAAACCACCCCGCCCTGCCCCTCAATCTAAGCTTCCTTCTCCTTCAATCAAAGCTACAAGGACATTCACTTTGACAGGTGGGTGTCTGGTTTGAGAGAATGATTGTGTACTTAAGGTGCTTTCAACCAGGTCCCATGGAGAATAAGGGGAAGATTAATTAATTAAAGGTGGACTCTACCTCCTTGAGTGAAGGTGGAGCCACCTCCTCTGAGAAGTTTTGTGTTGACTTCAAGTTGGCCTGAGAACTTCCTTTCCTGCATTCTTCAAGAATCCAGGAAAGGGGTCTCCAAACTTGGCGACTTTAAGACTTCTGAACTTCAACCTCCCCAAATTCCCCAGTTGGCTGAAGAATTCTGGAACTTGGAAGTCCACAAGTCTAAAGGGGATCAGGTTTGGAGACCCCTGATCCAGAAGATCGTCCTTTGGTTTCCAAGGTCCATCATCACCCACAAAGAAGTCAGGGATGGGTTCTGTACATAAGTTATTTGACCTCAAAATCAACTGACCCATGAAATCAACTTGACCACCAACCAATGGTGAAGCAGGAACAGGGAAGGAGGATTGGTTGGGAACAGCCAGGAGAAATTAGAACTCAGAACAGTTAGGAGAAGCAGAAGGAAGTGACGAGATAAGGAAAATCAGGAGGTGACACTTGAATGTCCGCACAACCTCTGTTGCATTCAGAAGGCCATTTATGGATCTTCCTATCCAGGAGAACTCAGTGGCCAGTCAACCCAAGTTCGGGAAATATAAGGTAGACCTTGACTTACAACCACCACTAAGCAAGACAGTTGTTAATTGAGTTTTGGCCCATTTTACGACTTTTCTTGCCACAGCTGTTAAGTGAATCACTGCAGTTGTTGCCAGTCATACAGTTGTTAAGTGAATCTGGTTTCCCACATTGACTTTGCTTGTCAGAAGGCCGCAAAAGCAGATCAAATGACACTGCAACCGTCATAATTATGAGTCAATTGCCCAGCATTCATTAACTACAGTGGCTAGGTTTCTTTCCCAACCGCAAACCACGGGGTACTTAAACACAGTTTGTTGAAGTCTGGTAGCTGTCATGGGTAGCTGGATTACGGTTAACATATTGGCCCATGAACCCGGGCTCACCAATCTAGGCGGTTTGGCCCATTTGACACATGAAGTTAAATGATAGCTGGGGATTCGCATAACTTGTTTCCCAGATTGTCTTTGACTTACGATGGCTGGTCCAACAAAGGTTGGAAGTTCTAATGGACTTACCTAAGGATTTGAAGTTACGAGCCAGGTTCATCGTTCTGATACCGCTTTGAGCTCTCGGCATTTATAACTTGTCCTCATAGTCGTCATCCTCCTCATGTTCCTCCTCCTCCTCCTCCTCCTCCTCCTCCTCCTCCTCCTCCTCTTCTCCTCCTCCTCCCCTGCTCCTTTTCCCTTCCTCCCCTCCTTCCAATTTCCTCCCCCTCCTCCTCCCATCCTCCATTTTCCTCCATCTCCTCCCACCCTGCCCTCCTCCCCTCCTCCCTCTTTCTATTCCAGCTCCTCTCCTCCTCCCCCTCTCCTTCTCCTCCTTCCCTTTCCTCCTCCCCTCCTCCTCCCTTCTCCTTCTCTTCCCCTCCTCCTCCTCTTGTCATCCTCCTCTCATTCTGCTCCTCCCCCTCCCCCTTCCATTATCCTCCCCCTCTCCCCAAATCCCTTATAGCACTGATGACGTTCCCTAGTTGGGTCATGAAACATGTCCGAGAAAACCACCCAGCTCAGAGAGCACCAAGGATCCTACGATTAAACACTGAGCTACAAATGTTCCCTTCTGCTGGCGCAAAAGACTGCTTGTTAGGGGGGTCACAAATCTCTCGGGTCTCCCCCCCCCCTCTGCAAACAACAAACTCTGCTTCCTTATCGCAACCTTGAAGTCTTTTTGGCTACTTAGCTGTGTGTCTATTTATGTCCACGAAAGAGCATTCTTCAGAATAATAGAATAGCAGAGTTGGGAGGCACCTGGGAGGTCATCTAGTCCAACCCCTTGCCCAAGCAGAAGACCCTACATCGTTCCAGAGAAACGGCTGTTCAGTCTCTTCATAAAAAACGTCCTGTGTTGGAGCACCCACAACTTCTGCGTGCTCCAACTTTGGAGGCACCTAACAAATCCTTATAAATCCTTAGTAAGACCACCGCTGGAGTACTTCACCTGGTTTTGCTCAACCCATGGCAGGTCACACTCAACTTACGACCACCAGTTGTCCAATTCAATAGCAATAGCAGTAGACTTATATACCGCTTCATAGGCCTTTCAGGCCTCTCTAAGCGGTTTACAGAGAGTCAGCATATTGCCCCCAACAATCTGGGTCCTCATTTTACCCACCTCGGAAGGATGGAAGGCTGAGTCAACCCTGAGCCGGTGAGATTTGAACCGCTGACCTGCTGATCTAGCAGTAGCCTGCAGTGCTGCATTTAACCACTGCGCCACCTTGGCTCTGCAGGCGAACAATTGGGAACACCCTTGTTAAGTGAATCTGACTTTTGCCAGATTGGATTTTTCCTTGTCAGAAGGTGGCGGAGGGTTGGACTAGAAGACCTCCAAGGCCCCTTTCCAACTCTTGTTATTCTATTCTATTCTAGATGACCCCACCCTGTCCCCCAAGGTCCCTTCCGGCTCTAGACTGATTGGATTAGTCATTCAAAGGCCAGGGATGTGCCCCTCCCTGCAATCCTTCCTTCTCCCCCCACCCCCCACCTACCCAATACCTCCTCCGCTTGACCAAAAGCAGGAAAGATTTACGGCCTCCCCGCTTCCAAACCTGCACACTCTCCCTTACATATTTCAAACAAGCCCATGCAAAGGACAGAACACGCACTTGTGCCCCGGGGGGCCACACATTTCGCCTCTGTGCTTTGACATCATTCCCCCCCCCCCGCCCGCATTCATCAAGAATGTACCACAGCATGGCCATCACCCCGAGCTATTTTTCTGGAGCAGGCAGGCGTGGATGGAAAAAAACAGAAAATAAAATAAAATAAGATGCACAGAAGATCTGAAAAGTGAAGCTGTCACTGGACAGATCAGGCCCTGCATTCATTCACTCTTTACCTTTTTTTTTTACAGGTGGTCCTCAACTTATGACCACAATGGAGGCCAAAATGCCACGTTGTTAAATGAGATGTTTGTTCATCGAGCTCCGCCCCATTTTTTTTTTACAACTTTTCTTGTCTCGGTGGTTAGGGGAATCCCTGCATGGGACACGGTCATTAAGCGAATCCAGCTTCCTCCTTGATTTTTCTCATCACAAGGGGATCACGTGACCTTGGGACACAGCAACGGTTGTAAGTATGAACCAGCTGCCAAGCGTCAGGATTTTGATCACATTGACCTTGGAGGTGCGGCAAAGGTTGTAAAGTGTGAAAAACGGCCATAAGTCACTTTCTTTCTGTGCTGTTGAAAACTTTGGTCACTAAATGAACTATTATAAGTTGAGGACTAACTGTCTTTGTCAGCATTCGGTCAAGATGGACTTCTTTAATCAGTGGAAGGACTTGCCTCCAGAAATTGTGGGTGCCTGCAATAATATAGGGTTTCCTGCTTGAGCAGAGGGTTGGACTAGATGAGCTCCAGAGTCCCTTATAACTCTGTTATTCTCTTATTGTGTTGTTATTCTGTTATCCTGTGTTTTTCTGTTATTCTGTTGTGGGTGCTCCATCACTGGAGGTTTTCAAGAAGAGATTGGACAATCATTTGTCCAGAATAGATTTCCTGTTTAAATATAGGGATGGACTAGGAGAATTTTAGGGTCCCTTCTGTTATTTTTATGTTTAACATCAGTAAAAAAAAAACTGTTAGGTTGACTACTGTACTTGTATGTGTGAATGCAATTCAGACAATTATTCTAAGTTCCTGAAATCCTGATCAACGTGATTCCTTCAGTATTATACAGAGTTGGAAGGGACCTTGTAGGTCATCCAATCCAACCCCCACCCCACCCAACTGGCTAAGAGAAGATTCTCCATGCTTGTGAATATCAGGATCAGAATAATCTCAAATTTGGATATCAAGTTCAGGAAGCAAAGAAAAATACAAATGCATGACCAAAATATCATTTCCAGCAGGAAGTCTATTTAATTTTTCTTTTCACTGTATTTCCTGGACAATATTGTAGTCTAACTAAGATCCTACCCTATTTCTGACAGATGGCAGTCCCATTTCTTCTTGAAAGCTTCCAGTGATGAAACTCCCACAATTTCTGAAGGCAATTTCTGTTCCACTGATTCATTGTTCTCACTGTCAGGAAATTTCTCCTCAGTTCTAAGTTGCTTCTCTCCTTGATTAGTTTCCACCCATTGCTTCTTGTCCTGCCCTCAGGTGCCTTGGAGAATAGCTTGACTCCCTCTTCTTTGGGGCAACCCCTGAGATATTGGAAGGCTGCTATCATGTCTCCCCTGGTCCTTCTTTTCATTAAACAAGACACACCCAGTTCCTGCAACCGTTCTTCATATGTTTTAGTCTCCAGTCCCCTCATCCTCTACGTTGCTCTTCTCTGCACTCTTTCCAGAGTCTCCGCATCTTTTCTACATGGTGGCGACCAAAACTGGATGCAGATTCTAGGCATGTTCTTACTAAGGCAGGCTTGGATAACAGCAGCAAACAGAGTATACGAATAAACCAAGAATCAACCTCGTTTGCACCATAGGCAGCCAAGAAACGGTTGCACTGTACATTAGTGGGGGGAGAGGAAATCCTTGCATGTTGAAAACTAGCATCTCAGGGAAAAGATTTCAGCCAAGCAACAAGTTATAGGTCAGGGCCCATTTCCTCCATTCAGAAAGGCTCCTGCTGTGATTTTGGGCAATTTGGCAGCATTTTATGGTCATGCAATCCACCGTTTGGGTGGTGAATGTCCTGCCTTGAAGCTCTATATGGGGTGCATAGCTCTGACAGCCAGTTTGGCCTAGTGGTTAAAGCACCAGCTTAGAAACTGGGGGAGGCCATGAGTTCTTGTTCTGCCTTAGCCATGAAAGACAGGTGAGTGGTTTGGGGCCAGCCAGCCACCAGGAAACGGAGAGTTCCAGCCGTATGACCTTCCTTGCAGCGGTTGTTAAGCAAATCCCTGCAGTTGTTAAGTTAGTATCACAGTCGCTAAATGAATCCGGCTTCCCGGATTGCCTTGGCTTGTCAGGAGGTTCGCAAAAGGGGGAATCACGTGACCCCTTTTATGACACGGCAACCGTCATAAATACGAGTCTGTTGCCAAGCGGCCGAACTTGGATCACATGGCCATGGGGAGGCGGCAATGGTTGTAAGTCTGAAAAACGGTCCTGTCCCACTTTTTCCTGTGCTGCTGTAACTTTGAACGGTCGCTAAGTGAGTGGCTGTAAGTCGAGGACCGACTGCATTGCCCCAACTGCTGAATACAAACGAAACCGATCAGATAAAACACACGTTTTTGCCTGAACTGGCCTGGTGCCTGCAGAGCCTAATCTCCTTTATACCTCCCTAACCAGCCCGTAGTGATTCCCTCCACCCACCCCATCCCCTATCCCCAAAACCTGTTTTCAAAACCTCCAAAAGCTGCCATCAGCCAGACAAGCAGCCGGACCTCATGGCTGCGAAGCCTCCCTCGGGGGACAGAAGAGGGCTAAAGATTGAAGGGGCAATTTGCTGAGCCTGCTCCAGTCATAAATAGCTGCCCCTGGGAGAGAAGAAGATAATGCCCCCACGCTCTGGGCTGGGACACACACACACACACAGAAACACACACACACACACACACACAGAGTGAGAGTGAGAGAAAGACTGTCTCCTGCAGCTTGTGGTCAGATCAGCTTTCCTGATGGATGGATGTTGCTTCATTAGGAAACTGGGTTGAAGAGCTTCAGTAGGAGGAAGAAAGGAAAGGGGAAAAGAAAGAAAAGGAGGGAGGGAGGAAGGATGGATGAGGAGGAGAGAGGGACTGAAGGAGGGAAAGCAGGAAGGATGGAGGGAGGAGGAAAGGAAAAGGGAAAAGGAAGAAAAAGAGGGAGGGAGGGAGGATCAGGAGGAGGGAAGGAGGGATGGAAGGAGGGAAAGCAGGAAGGAGAGCGAGGAAAGGAAAGGGGAAAATGAAGAAAAAGAGGCAGGGAGGGAGGGAGGAAGGAGGAGGAGGAGGGAGGGAGGGATGGAAGGAGAGAGGGAAGTACTGAGGGATGAATGGAGGGTGGAAGAAAGGAATAAGGAGGAGGAGAAACGGAAGGAGAAAATAAAGAAATGGAGGAGAAAAAGGAGGAGAGAGGAGAAGAAGAATGAAAAAGATAGGAGGAGGAGGAAATAGCAAAGGAGATGGAGATAGCCAAAGAGAAGGAGCATATAGAGAAGGAGGAGAAAGGAGAGGAGAAAGGGAACACAGAGAAGGAGAAGATAGAAAGGAGAAGGAGAAGAAAGAGAAGGGCATGGAGAAAGAGAAGCAGAAGAGGGGTAGGGGAAGTCGAGGGAATGACTAATGAGAAAGATGAAGAAAATGGAGAAAGAGAGGAAAAGAAGAAGGGAGGAAAGGGGGGAGAGTTAGAGTAGGAAGAAGACTCTTAAGAAAGAGAAAGGAGAAGGAGAAAGAAGGGATGAAAGAGTTCTGATAACTAACTACAGAATTCACTTCAGTCATCAAGACTTCCATTTATGGAATCTAAACTTCAAATCCAAAACAGAAGTCATCTGAAGCAGCATCCCAGGGCTGGCTCCATCCCTCCTCTTTTCAAGGGCTAAGCCACAACTTTTTGATGACTATTGTCAGTAGCCTTCTGCTATTGTGCTACTCCATGGACAGAGATGACCTCTGCATGCTCTTTAGATGTTCTCCAGAAGTTCCTAGGTTCTTTCTGCACTTTAACCTCAAAAAGCCGAGGTCCACTACCTTCTGACTTTCCACCAAGACCCAAGGAAGCCCCTCAATTTTGTCACTCCATCTTGAGTGGTGGACCAGATTTAACTTCTAACTGCAAGAGTCTTAAATCCCGAAGTCATCAACTCTTATCTTCATGAAGACCACTCCTGTTGATAACAAAGGGAAAAAAACCAAATTCTTGATGCCTATCTAAGTTGATATGGATTTCAGAAGGAGGTGGACACAGCCTCCAGCAAAAGATCCGCCCATCCATCATGATCTTGTCAACACAACTATTTCTCCCTTGGGGTTGTCCTTCAAAGATCTCATGATGGAAGTTTACAAAATTTGGAGCGCTTGCAAACAAATATTTAGACATTGTCCTGAGAAACCTCATTTCTGGGTGTTTTCAAGACCGGCCTGGAAATTTCCAGAGAGGGTCTTGTGAAACTTTTCTTCTGTTGTTGTGACCACATACAAGTTGGGTTCATGGTGGTCAGCTTGACTGGCTATTTCTCCTTCTCTGCGTTACCTGCTGATTGCAATCAGAATTCTTAAAATTCATATTTTTCCTAGGCGCCCCAATGACTCCTAGTAAAACCTCAAGTACAGGCAAGTCCTCAACATATGACCACAGCTGAAACCAGTGTTTCTCTTGCTAAGCAAGGCAGTTGCTGAGAGAGTCACGCCTGATTTGACGCCCATTTTCTTCTACTGTTGTTAACCGAATTGCAGCTCTTAAGTGAATCATGTGGTCGATAAGCAAATCCCGCCCCCACCCCCAATTGACTTTGCTCGTCGGAAGCCATCTTGGAAATTCATAAATGGCGACCACGTCATAAAAATAAGGCCAAGTGCCCAGATTTTAATCATATGACCGTAGGGATCTGGGATGGTTATAAGTGCAAGGACCAGTCGTAAGTCACTTTTTTAGTGCTGTCATAACTTTGAATGGTCACTAAACAAATGGTATTCCTCAACGCAGGATGGCACTGAAAAAAGTATGCTTACAATCGTTTCATCATATGAACAAAATTCAAATGCTTGGCAACTGTCATGTACTTATGACAGTTGCAGGAATTCTGGGGGTTGAAGTGCCCAAGTCCTTTTTCTTTTTTAAATAATTTTAATCAACTTTTTAAAACTTTAAAGCAGCATTTCCAATCTTTATAGCGTTCCGATATCGGTAGCCATTCTATTTATACATTTTTCAGTTTTATGGTCTTTTATACATTACATGTTATACATTATACGATATATGTATATGTATATAATATCTTTAACTTCTAGCATTATTTGCTATGTTTACATGTATATACAGTTTTTCACTTTACTATTGTTCCTAGGTACTCTTTATGTATTAACTCTGTACCTAATTTCTAACCAATTGTACCACCTATTTCAGATCTTATAGTATTCTGTTTCCTCTCTATCTTTTAATTCCATGGTTAATTTATCCATTTCTGCACAGTCGAGCACCATTTTTTTTTTTATTATTATCATTGCATTCAAAGGAATGTTTTCTTGTTTCCAATTCTGAAATTCTGGCTGTGGTTATTATATGGAGTATGAATATTTGGAGAGGTTTCTCAATCTTGACAACTTTATGAGCGGGGTTGGCTTCAATTCCCAGAATTCCTCAGCCATCTTGATGAAATCCACGGCTTGGATCCAGACTGCGCTGGCTGGGGAATTCTGGGAGTTGAAGTCCCCAAGCCTTAAAAGTGTCCAGAGGAGGAGACAGAAGGGCTGCCATCTTGAAGAAACCCCTGGCTTGGCTGCTTCTGTCTTCTGAACTAGCCACCAGTGACTCCTTCGTAACCCCTGGGGACCCCCTTTTAGGCATGGGCCTTGTAGTCATTAGGAGAGAAAGGTGTTCCATGCTTGCACCTGGGTTTGCTGGTCCTGTTTGCTTCCACATCTGTGGCATTGCCAGAAAGCTGCAGATCAGAACTGGAGCGAGTTCAAAGCTAGGCAAGCGAAGCTGGAGGAGAGATTTCAAAGAGGAAAATCTGTGTAGCTGGGCCAAGCCTTCGCACAACCCGCCGTCCCAACTGGGGATAAGAAGGGACTTGCCTGGGTGGAAATTCTCTCGGCACTTGGGAGAGAAGGAGGGAAGAGGGGCGCTGGGGAGACATCAAGGGCTGCTTGGCTAGGGAAGTTCTCCTTGCTAGCAGAGCTAGGGTTGGAAGGAAAGGAAAGAAAGTTATAAAAAGAAGCAAGGAAAAGAAATAAAGGAAAGCAGAAAAGACGAAGGAAGGAGAAAGAGAAGGGAAGGAAGAGAAAAGGAAGGGAAGAAGGAAGGATATAAAAAGAAACAAGGGAAGGAAATAAAGGAAAGCAGAAAAGATGAAGGAAGGAAGGAGAAAGAGGAGAGAAAAGGAGGGAAGGAAAGGAAGGAAGAAGGAGAAAGGAGAAGGAAGGAGAAAGAGAAGGAAAGGAAAAGAAAGGAAGGAAGAAAGGATATAAAAAGAAGCAAGGAAAGGAAATAAAGGAAAGTGGAAAAGACAAAGAAAGGAAGGAAGGAGAAAGAGAAAAAAAGAGAAAAGGAAAGGGAGAGAAAAGGAGGGAAGGAAGGAAGAACGAGAAAGAAGGGAAGGAAGGAGAAAGGAAAGGAAAGGAAAAGAAAGGAAGGATCTAAAAAGAAGCAAGGAAAGGAAATAAAGGAAAGTGGAAAAGACAAAGAAAGGAAGGAGAAAGAGATGGAAAGGGAGAGAAAAGGAGAGAAGGAAAGGAAGGAAGGAGAAAGAGAAGTGAAGGAAGGAAGGATATACAAAGAAACAAGAAAAGGAAATAAAGGAAAGTGGAAAAGACAAAGAAAACAAGAAAGGAGAAATTTCCTGACGGTTAGTACCATTTATCAGTGGAACAGCTTGCCACCGGAAGCTGGTATTGGGTATCCTGCTTGAGCAGGGGGTTGGACTAGAAGATCTCCAAAGTCCCTTCCAGCTGTAATCTCTTTGTTTGTTTGATTGATAGATTGAATCAGGAAAATATCTGCCTTTTGAATGTTATCGTGATCTTCTGGACTTAAACATTCTCCTTTTGTCTAGGAAAATATCCTGATGTCTTCCCAACTATGTTATCTTCCTTACTATTTATATGCATGCATGTAAAAAAGGCGGATGCACTGAATTGGATCCTCAAGCATGTTAATCTCTTGAAGGGAGTGATATCTCTTTCTCCAAGGACAGCCCCCACCAAATCTTATCAACTTTGTAGTAACAATAGCAATAGCACCTGGACTTATATATCCTTTCACAGTGCCTTAAAGTTCTCTCCAAGCCAGGGCTCTCCAACCTTGGCAACTTTAAGACTTGCGGACTTCAATTCCCAGAATTCCTCAGCCAGCTTTGAAGTCCACAAGTCTTAAAGTTGCCAAGTTTGGAGACCCCTGCTCTAAGCAATTTACAGAGTCAGCCTATGCCCCCTACATCCTGGGCCCTAATAACCTTCAGCCTGGTGAGATTCAAACTGCCAAATTGCAAGCAGCCAGCAGAGGTAGCCTGCAATACCGCATTCTAACCAGTGTGCCACAACCGAGTCCAAAATTTCTGTTGTTAAATGAGACAGTTGTTAAGTGAGAGTTTTGCTCCATTTTAGGACCTCCCTCGCCATGGCTGTAAAGTGAATCACTGCATTCGTTAAGTTAGTCACATGGTCACTAAGTGAATCCGGCTCCCTCATTGACTTTGCTTGCCAGAAGGTTGCAAGGGGAGATCACATGACACGCAGCTGACATAAATATGAACCAGTTGCTAAGTGTCTAAATTTTAATCATGTGGCTATGGGGATGCTGCAAGTGTGAAAAATGGTCATAAGTGACTTTTTTCAGTGCCGCCATAACTTTGAATGAATGGTTGTAAGTCAAAGACTACCTGTACTCCAGGATTCATCAAGAGAGCCCCAGGTGGGAACAGTGTATTATTATATGAAGAAGAGCCACCAACTCCTCAACTATGATGGGTTGTTTTCTTGATGGCTATGCATAAATACTTCCAGGCACAAAGGTGTTATGGAGTCTAGGGAAGCCCATGTGGTCACCCCGATATTTGATTCCAAAGATGACACCACAATTTGGTCAAAAAGGTCAACAGTAGAGTTGCCTGATCACCGTGCATGTTCTACCTCCTTCCCTACAGGCTTCAGAAGAGCAGACAAAGGGTTGTCTCCTTTCTTCAACCTTAACATCTCCATGCCTACCTAGACGTGTTTGCAGAGGACCTCCACAAAGGACCTACTAAGCTTTCCTTGATGGTGGTGGACTTCTCAAGGGAGATGCCACCTCCTGCTCTCGTTCCCAGCTCCGGAATCTGAGGGGAACCACAGAAAATGCCGCCGAGGTTGGGAAGCTGGTTCTTTGGCACAAGGAAGTCCTCTTGGCTGCAACGATATGATTTTATTAGAGCCTAAGCTGGTATAATAGCAACGAAGGTGGTCCATCGTGTCACCTTGCCAACATCAACAGAAGACAGCTATTAACTCATTTTCATTCCTCCCCAGCAGGAGATTCAAAAGCTCCTCCTCCTCCTCCTCCTTCTACAGAGTCAAGAAAAAGTTCCTCTACCTACATCTTCATCTCACCTGTCCAAATTCACCTTGAGAATTTTTCCTTGTCACTGTGTGATGTTCACCCTCATTGGCCCTGGTAGGTCCAGCATTTATATCCTGCCTACTGTCCAATCAGGTTGCTTAATCTGGGGCAACAGGTAGTTTTATACTTACAACCATTCATTTACCAATGAAAAAAGGGAAAGGGTGGTCCTTGCAGTTATGACCATCACAGTTTCCCCATGGTTATATGATCAAATTCCTTCCTCCCTCCCTCCCTCTCTCCCTCCCTCCTTCCCTTCCTTCCTTCCCTTGTCCCCTTTCTCCTCTTTCTCCTCTTTCTCTCCTTCCTTCTTCATCTCTCCTTCCTTTTCTCCTTTTCTCATTCTCTTTCCACTTCCTCTTTCTTTCCTTCTCCTCCTCCTTCCTTTTTTTTACTTCTTTCCCTTTCCCCTTCTCCTTTGTCTCTTCCCTTCATTCCTCATTCTATCACCCCTTCCTTTCTTCCTCCTTCCCTCTTTTCCTCCCTCCCTCTTTTTCCTTTCTTTCTCCTTCATCCCTCCTCCTCCCCTCCCTTCCTTAGTTGTTCTCCTTCCTTTCTCTTTCTCCTTTCCTTCTTCCCTTCTTTGTCCTCATTTCATCTTCCTCCTTCCTCCCTTTCTTTTCCTTCCCCCTTTCCTTCCCCTTTCCTTCCTTCCTTCTTCTTCCTTTCCTATCTTTTTCTTTCTTTCCTACCTCTTTTTTCTTCCTCCCTCCCATTTCAGGGACCAGCCAGAGCAATAAATGCAGAAATACCATCAACCTCATGTGAAGGACCACAAATCACAAGGACTTACCCAAGCAGGGGTACAGCCACACATATTACACCTCATCCAGAATGACCTCACCTTCACATCCTCCTCTCAATGCCTGCGGGGAGAAGATCCAGAAGCCTTCAAAGGCTTCCTAAAGATTCACTTCCTTTCCCCACCATCCTAGACCTTCTCTCCACCCACCCCCCACACACCCCTCTTCAGAAGCCAAGCCTAATCTCATGGCTGATCCTTTCAAAGCCTCTAATGCTTCTCTTAAGGATCTGCTGAATTGCTTTGTGGGATAACCAAGCGTCTCTAAAGAAAGTAGATCAACTCTTGAGTCTGGTGGAGATCAATTCTTAGTAAGGTCAATTGGAAGAGAAGTGTGGAAACTAATCCAGGAGAGAAGCAACTTAGAACTGAAGAGAAATGTCCTGACAGAGAATAATTAATCAGTGGGACAGAAGTTGTGAATGCCCCAACACTGGAAGTCTTAAAGAAGATGTTGGATAGCCATTTGTCTGAAACGGTATAGGGTTTCCTGCCTGAGCAGGGGGCTAGACTAGAAGACCTCCAAGGTCCCTTCAGACTCTGATATTGTATTGTATTGTCCCCCGCCCCCCCTCTATTCTAATTGACAGTTCTGGTCACCACAATACAAAGAAGATGTGGAGAAAGAGTACAGATAAGAGCAGCAAAGATGATTAGGGGACTGGAGGCTAAAACATACAGGAACTGGGTTGCAGGAACTGGGTATGTCTAGTTTAATAGAAAGAAGGACTAGGGGAGACATGACAGCAGTCTTCCAATATCTCAGGGGTTGCCCCAAAGAAGAGGGAGTCAAGCTATTCTCCAAGGCACCTGGGGGTAGAACAAGAAGCAATGGGTGGAAACTAATCCAGGAGAGAAGCAACCTAGAACTGAGGAGAAATTTCCTGACAGTTAGAACAATTAACTAGTGGAACAGAAGTTGCCTTCAGAAGTTGTGGGTGCTCCAACCCTGGAAGGTTTTGAAGAAGAGAATGAACAACTATTTGTCTGGGATGTTGTAAGATCTCCTGCTCAAGCATGGGGGTTGGACTAGGAGACCTCCAAGGCCCCTTCCAACTCTGTTCTTCTGATCCTTCTCTCTTAGTACTACTCCAAGTTCTTCTCCTGCACAATTTCAGTAGAACAACAGATCTGGGAAGATCACAGTGGATTCAAAACCTTTCTAGTGGGATTTGGGACCAGACTGTGGAAGGTTTCTTACATGCCTTGCAGAGGCTGGTCTACCAGTTGAAGGAGAAACTTCAAGGATGCAAACCCAACACTGCAAAAGAGCCTCCCTTTGTAGTACATGGCCCCAAATCTTCGAACACCACCCACCCCCCCTCACCAAGGGGAGATACAGAACGTGAAATAGCCCTAGCGAGAAAGAAGCATAGGTAGCTCTTAGCTTACGGCCAGAATTGAGCCCAGCATTTCTGTTGCTAAGTGAGACATCTGCTGAGTTTTGCCCCATTCTACAACCTTTCCTGCCCTGGTCGTTAAGGAAACCACCACAGTTGTTAAGTTAGCCAAACGGTTGTGAAGTGAATATGGCTTCCTCCATTGACTTTGCTCATCAGAAGGTCGCAAAAGGGAATCATGTGACACCTCCCCCCCCACACACACTGCAACCATCATAAATAGGAATCAGCTGCCAATTGTCTGAATTTGAACCACACCATCGATCGTAAGGATGCTGCAACGGTGTGAAAAAAACGGCCATAAGTCCCTGTTTTCAGTGCCCTTGTAAGTTTGATTAAATGAACTGTTGTAGAAGTCAAGAACTATTAGAATCTGCATTGAAAATGTCTTTGTATCAACACACACACACACACACACACACAAAGGAGGTGAAAGGAAAACAGAGGGGGGGGAGGAAGGACATGATAAAGGAAACAACTCTGCAAAATTTTTTTTTTTTAGCATGTTGATGGGCAAAACAGACATTTTCCCTCCAATGCATTAATCATCAATTGCAGCCTGTAGATTTAAAATAAAGCTTTTCTGCGGCATTCCCATCATTTCTACTCCCTGCCTGGGGATGATTTGGGGGGGGGGAGAATATAGCCTCCCCAGTCATGTAGAGATTGGGGTGGGTTTTAACCCCTAGTGTCTGGGGCAACCCCTTCCCTCCAACGGGACACTCCTAAAGACCACCAAGCTATGGGGATGCAAAGCTTGGTTTCCACGTTGGGTGGATGAGGGACAGAAAGAGAGACAATGAGAGAGAGGGAGAATAAGAGACAGAATGAGAGAGAGACAATCAGAGACAATCAGAGGGAGAGGGAGAGAGAAAGGGAGAATGAGAGAGAAGGAAAGAAAGATACAATGAGAGAATGAGAGAGAGCAAGAGAGAGAGAGACAAAGAGAATGGGAGGGAGAGAGAAAGAAAGAAAAAGAAAGAAAGGGAGAATGAGAGGAAATGAGGGAATGAGAGAGAGAAAGGGAGAATAAGAATCAGAGAGACAATAAGAGATGAAATTAGAGAAAGGGAGAATGAGAGAGAGAGAGAGTCAGACAATGAGAGATAGAGAATGAGAGAAATAAAGAGACTGACAATAAGACAATGAGAGAATAAGAGCAGAATGAGAGAGAATGAAAGAGAAAATGTGAGAGTGAAAGAGAGGATGAGAAGAAAAGGAATGGGATAAAGAGAGAGAATAAGATAGAACGAGGGAGAGAAAGAGAAGGGAAATTAGAGACAGAATGAGAGAGAAAGACAGAATGAGAGAATGAAAGAGAGGGAGACATTGGGAAACTAAATCAGAGCTAAGGCCAAAACGAAGTGACTCCGGATTCCTCTCCCCCTCCTTAAACGGATGGAAAGGGAAGGGCGGCAGGCGAAGAGGATGACAAGAGGCGAAGTAACCCATAAAACCAAAGCAGTTTTAGGAGGTGGTAGGGAGACAGCTGGAAGGCGGCCGCCTCTAAATCCGAATCAAAAAGCCTTCGCGTTTGGTTCTACGATCCGCGGGAGGGGGAGGGGGGCTCAGACACGAACCATTTCCCTCCCCCTCTCTCCAAGGCGAGACTGGAACTCACCAACTCCTGATCATTGCCCCAAAGTCACCCAGCCGGCTTTCATCTTTAAGGCAGGACTAGAACTCACCGACTCCTTACTTTCTTAGCTCGGTGCCTTAACCACTAGATTAAAAATTGTTGCGTTTGTTCCTCGTCTGTGAGCAAAATTTGTTCATCCCAACACACACACACACACACACACACACCCCTCACCAACAGGTCCCAAGCAGGTATTTGTATTATATTTTTGCACCCCGGTGTTTGCACACCGATCCTTAAGCAGTTGGTATCCCCCCCTTAAAATCCCTTTTCCGTCCCTGAAACTGGAAAGAAACAGAATTTCTGCCATTTCCCAAAAAGATTCGGCCTCCCTCGAACCTTTTCGAGGGCAGAATTTTCGCAGATTTACAAAGAGGGGCGATAAACGCCGGGTTTTTAATCGCCTCGCGCTCCTTAGGCGCTTGGAAAGCTCCGCGTTCGTCCCAGCGGGATGCGTTTAAACCGAATCAAGTCTCCAGCGATTCGGTTTAACGAGGCCTGGTACGGACCCTTTCCCATGGGAAGCAGCTTTTTAAAAGTGTAAAAAAATTTAGCAACGGATTTTACAATCCTGGGAAGGAGAAATTTAACGCTTTTAAATCGCCTTTAAGCGTAATTTTCTATATATGTTTTCTCCATGGCCCCCTTTTCGAAAGACGCAACCGCTTATATTTTAGTTCCATACACGCATCCACGAAAACAATTCTCATCAAGGTCTAGATAACTGAAATCATTTTTTTTTCGATAATTGAACTTCCATTCCCATGTCTCTCATACCTAAAGCTATTTGAAAACACGTGTATCATTTCTGGGGCGCCATCAGAGAAACCAGAACGTTTCGCTCTTTCGGGCACATTTGGCACCTCACGCGCGTTTATTGCAACGTAACGTGTGTCTTTTATACAGCTTTTATTGCAGCGAAATGTGTGAATGGATGGCCATGTTTATTTTGTTAAATTATTTTTTTATAAAAAAAAAAAAAACCCAGTCCTTTAAAATAACCAATGATGGGGTCGAGGTGAAATTTAAATAGGTCCGAATAGAGACGCGCGCTGGGAAACTAGGCAGACTTTAACATAATGAATTTAAAAGAAAAAAATACTTTTAAAAATCTTGGCTACTTTCACAGGTGCAGAGCTTTAACTCCCGGAATTAAGCCTGGAGAATTCTGGGAGTTGAAATCCACACCTCTTTAAGCGGTCCTATTTGAAAGAGGGGTTGGGGAAAATTGACTGGCGTTAGATATAAAATATCTAGAATAATTTTATTAAAATGATTTTTATTAAGAAAAAAGCTGATTTTTTTAAATAGAGACCTTATCAAGTGGATCAGCTCTGCCTGGACTGTACCATTCACAAAGCTGGACTGGGAAGGGAAAGGTTTAGCACTTAGAAATTTCTTTTCCCCCCCCTTGACTTCGAGAGGCGATTTGCCCACGTGCAAAACGGTACCTTTTTTTCTCACGTTCTTCCCGCCTTTTCTTCCTCCTCCCTCACCACACAAACACAAACACACACACACACACACACACAGAGAGGAAAAGCGAAGTGGTCCAGCCCAGACAAGCTTACGCTATTTGCCTCTGGTTCTTTAGCTTCGTTTGCATCTGTAAAGCTCCTTAAAGCAGCACCTGGAGTGGGGCGGAGGGGAGGGAGGCGGAGGGACAACACACGTGTTTGCAGATTTTCACAGTCCCTGACCTTGGGAAGCGGGAGCCTTAGGAAAGCCCAGCTTGGGGGCGGGGGGGGGCAGGTGAGATTGGCAAGAGGGCCGCGGGGGGGGGGGGAGGCTCCCCAGCCAAGCTGCAAAAAGCTCGCCTCGTTTTTCTCCGCTCCAGCTCTCTGAAGTCTGTAATTACCGCCGACCGAACGATTTGCTGCAACTTGCCCGCCCCGACAGCCTGCCAGCACCCCCCCCCTCACCCTCCCCTCTTCCCTCGCGGGGCTCAGCCTGTGAAGAAGCGAGGCGGCAACCTTCGGCGAAAGAACCGGGCGAACGAGTCGTCAAAAGCGGGGCTCAGAGCCGCGCGGAAGCTGGATGCGGGCAGAGGAGGAGGGAGGGGAACTCTGCCTCCCCACCTCCCCACCCTCAGACAACCCCCCACCCCCACCCCCGCTGAGGGTAAAGGGTGGCTGCACCCCCCTCCAAATCGGCCGAGGCCCCCGATTTCTGGACCTCAGCAAAACCCGCTTCCGACAATGGCCATTTGCGCCCCGCTTCCGACAATTGCGATTCGCCGGGCAGGGAGGGGGCGGCTTCCAGGCCAACAAGGGCCCCGACGCTTCGCCGGGTGGGGGTGGGGGGGTGGGAGCGAGTCTCAGGGTGCTTTCCGAGATTAGGAAGTTGCCCGACCGGTTGGACCGAACCGAATCGGAAAACCGCTTGGAGACCGACCTCTAAGCTGTTAGAAAAAAGTAGTTGGGGTCGGGCCAAGGCGGCTGTGGGGGGTGGGAGGGCAGAAATGACCCCTTCACCTCACCTTCCCCCTTGCCCTCCAAACCCGGAGACCGAGGGCAAAAGGGAACGTCCCAGGTTCGCAATGAGAGAGGTTGGAAAACCGGGGTCGCCTCTGCCCAAGAAGCTTCGCGCCGCGTTTACCAGCGAGTCGCGTAAAAGGCTTTACCCGAAGCTGCGGGGAGTTTGGCTTCCACTACACCGCCCTTCCTTCCCTAACAACCCCCTCCCCCCCCCCAATCTATTTGCAGTTATAAGCCAGAAGGCAGAAAAACAAGCCCGGGCGACTGCCAATTCTGAACCATTTAAACCCCTCTCCCCCCCCCCACCAAAAAAAATAAGACAGCAAGTAGAGCTACTTTCGAGAAAATCTTGCGTTTTTTTCACTGGGCTTTCGGAGGGTTTTTTTTTCCCGGGGGTGGGCATGAAGATGAGCGAAAACTCCCCCCCCCACCTTTACAAAGCTAATATTCTAAACAGAAGAAGGGGGAAACGGCGCAGAAATTAAAAAAAAAAAACCTGTTCTTAAGGAGAAAATACTTTCTATTTTTACGCTTCTGACATTTTTACGCTTCTTTCCCAAAGCCGCATTACTCTGCCCCTTCGGTTTACTTTTCTCTTTTAAAAAAAAGTCATTTTGTTTCCTGCTCTTGCTTGTTCTTTTTTTTTTTTTACCCTAATTAAGTTAAAATCACGCTTTTCTTTTTCTTTTTTTTTTAAAAAGCAAGCAACGCGCGTTGGCTTGTGTTTTGATTTAACTCGCTCAGGAGAGCATCAAAACTGGATTCCTTTAAAAAATAAACCCACCAACCACCCTCTTCTTCCGCTCATCCCCTTCCCCACCTTTTAGAAAGTCTTATAGTGTTCTTTAAAAATGAGTTCATCCACTCAAAATAAATCAACCGACTTGGGAAAAACCTAACACGCAAAATTACCCAGGTCTTAAAAATTGTCGTGGGAACGCAATTCCCTAGGTGCCCAGTAGACACCCAGTTCCCGACAGCCGGTTATAAATAAGAAAAAGGCGAAGCCCACTTTTTTTTTTCTAGCCAGGTTAGCTTCTCCAGAAAGTGGGTGCCCCCCCTCCCAATATTAAGGAATTAGAGAACCAACTTACCACCAGATGGGATAACTCGAAAGAACGCGGGTCATTCCGCCAATAAACAGCAAATATCCTAGAAAGAACATTATTGTCGCCTGGGAAAGTTGGTTTTTTAAAAAAGAAAAAGATTCAAGTCGGAGAAAAGTCAGGCGAATAATAAAAAGAAGAGTGCAAGAATTACAGGGATTTTTTCTCTCTCTCCTTCTCCGGGGTAGCCGGGGAAAAAAACACCTACGCCACCCCTTGAAAATAAAAAAATATTAGCCTCAACAGGTAGCCTGCGTTTCAGTTCTCTCGCGGATTGTTCCACGGCGTCTCTTTCTCTCTCTCTCCAACTTTCAAGCAAAAAAATAATTGAAATAAACCACCCCGAATTAATTTCGGAGAGGATTTCCCCCTGTTTTTTGGGGGTGGGTGGGAAGAGAGAATCAAGCTAAAAAAGAAAAGAAAAGAAAAAGGAAAGAAATATTTAAGAGGAAAAACAAGTTTTCAGAAAAAAATCAACCAGCAAATTGAGAGGAGGGAAGCGCCGAAGCTGCCTCTTCCCCAAATGCCAGAAGAGCGACTGAGCTACTTCCGAGAAATTTTCCTTCTTTTAATACCCAATTAAAGACACGTTGGCCCACAATCCCATGTGTGTGTGTTTGTGTGTGTGTGTGTAAGTAAGCTGAACAGGGTGCAAAAAAAGAGAGAGGGAGAGGAATAAAGGAGAGAAGGAAAGAAAGAGATAAAAGGAAGGGCAAAAAAAAAAAAGAATTATATTTTGGAGAAGGTGGATAGCGCAGTGATGGAGCGAGTGAAACCCAACTCGGGGTGTGGCTTCCATGTATTGCCCCCCCCCCGTTTTATAAAATGGGGGTGATTTTAAGGCAGGCTGGTTTTTAAAGACCCCAGACCCTCCCAGCCACCCCCTTTTTTCTCTGCTCCGTAGATCCGACTCTGTGCGTCGAAAGCGGTGGCAAAAATTGAAATTTGGGGTTTTATTTGCTGCTGCTGTTGTTGTTTTTTAAAAAAATCTTGCACCCCTACTGGGGAATTTATTTACAGTTCCACAAAATAAAAGGTGTCCCGGAAGTTCTCGAGCCATGTCAGACGTTCCGGGAGGGAGACGATGTCGGTCCCCCCGACCCTCTCCGAATTTGACACGCTTGTAGCGTTCCCACGAGACGCTGAACCAGCGCAGGGGAAGACGTGGCTTGTGCGCCTCCCCCCCCCTCCCGCGGCTTCTCTTGCTTAAAACAGACTCGTTTGGAGGTGCTCCCAACGAAAGAAAGGGGGGAGAAAAATGGCTTTGGGAGGAATTCAATACGGGGCGGGGGGGGGGGCGCAGTTTGAAAGGGTTGTGTGAATGCGGTCCGTGGGGAAGGCGACTTTACCCGCTTGGGTAAAGAGGCGATAGTGGGGATGAAGCCGGCTGAGTTTAGAGCTTCGCTCTGGTGTGACTACGGAGCGAGATCTGTCGGAGGTGGCTGCGCCGGTTAATCCCTGCGATCCGGATTGAGCCAGTTTTCTTAGCCAAGCGCCCAACTTGATTCGATTTCAGCCGAGGCGAGTCGGAGAGGTGTCCTATGTGGACGAGGACTGGTGTGTGTGTGGAGGGGGACAAAAGAGACTCTTACGCAGGTGTTAAAGAGGTGCGTTTTTCCCCTTAGGAAACGGGGAGAAGTCGCCAGTCCGTTTCCACGCGCGAATTCGGATTCAGTACAGTCAAAGGAAGAAAGATCCTTTGCGAATCCGGCGCTTCGAAGTTGAGAAAACTGGGAGCATCCCCTCCCTCCCTCCAGTTTTGTCCCATCCGGTCTGGGTTGCCGTTGAAGAAAGCGGCACCACCCGTGGTGGGCATAAAGGCCGTCTGAACGCGGCCGAGCGTGTATTTGCCGGTGGGAATGGTCAAACATATCCCCCCTGAGCCGCGACCCTTCGCGTAGGCCGGTGAGGTTTGGAGGAGATCTTCCCTTACCGACTTTCTCGGGAGAAAACTCTTCCTACGACCTCGTGGCCGGTGTCCAGGCAAATACACGCGTTCACAGACATACCCCTGGGAGGAAAAGACCAGATTAAAAGCACTCGCGTTTGGAAAAGCTATGAATGGGCACACACACAAACGCGCGTTTGCTTTCACACACACACACGTGTGTGTGTGTGTGTGTGTGTGTGTGTGTGTGTGCAATGATCGATACACGTGATGATGCCTAGAGCTACCTATTCCCCTCCCCCACCTCCCCTCATCAAGAAAGGGGAGAGTCGGGAAGAATGAGGGGGGGCGAATATTTTTCCCGTTCAGACAACATCTTGACCCTTCATTGAAGAAAGACGCGCCCAGCGCGGTAATTTCAAAGCGAGGAATGTATATGCATCTAGAACCCGCGTGTTTCTGCCTGGAGTGTCTTTAGACACCCGCGGGCTTATTTACGCACCCACCAACCAAACGCGTGTGTATCTAAATCTCTGCTCGCGCACGTGTGAAAGCACCTTGAAGGTCCGCACAAGCGCGCAGGAGTGTAGGTATTTATGCATCTGCGCCCCCTCCCCCCAGCTGTTTCGTTGATTTCCCCGCAACGCCAGGAATTTTCCCTAAGCCTTTCTCTTTTTTTAACGTGTGTGTCCGTGCGCACGTGTATTTGTATGAACGCCGATCAAGCGCGTTTGTAAGAGAGGGCTTCCATTTTCATCCCCGCATTTTCGATCCCAGTTATCCCTCGGTTCTTCCTCTATGACTTGCTTCCCTCCTGGTTCCTGTCCGGACTTCCCCGGAGCCAGGCGATCGTCCTTCGCAAACCCCGATGGGATCCCGCGACAGTGCAGGGAAAGCCTGCACCTGTGCCAGCTCTGATTCTCACGATGTCTAAATCAGCGTATCAGGAGGTTTAATTCGTTGCACCGGTTTGATCTGGATTCAATCATTCTCCTTTGCTGCCTCTTCCTTCCTTCCTTCCTTCCTCCCTTCCTTCCTTCCTTCCTTCCTTCCTTCCTTCCTTCCTTCCTTCCTTCCTTCCTTCCTCCATCCCTTCCTGGAATGAGAAAGAGAATGAGAGGGGGGGGGAATGAGAGGAAGAGAGAGAATGAGAGACAAGGAGAAATAGAAAAAGAGTGAGAGAGAAATATTGAGAAAGAGAGAAAGAGAGAGCGAATGAGAGGGAGAGAGGGAGAAAGAAAGATTGGGTATAAGAATCTGCAGAAAAGTCAACATCTGTTTTTCAGGGCCAGGAAGAAGGGAGTTAGCTTTCTTCCTCACACATATCCCAGGCCGGTTTTCCCTAGGTTCAAAGCCAAAGGTTCCCCGCCCCCCCACCTCACTTTTCACCTGAAATACCTAGACAATTTTGGAGTGAGTGTCTTTTGGGGGAGAATGTCTGTAAAAGTCCCTACAGTTTTCTGGGCAAAATTTTCAGAAGTGATTTGCCATTGCTTCTTTGGTAAAGTTTAAAGGGAGTGACTCCCCCCCAAGGTCAGCCAGCAACTTTTGTTCCTAAGGCAGGATTAGAACTCGTGACATCTGGATTTGGTTGTCTTAAGCACTGTGCTGCAGCTGCCAAAAAAGTCAATACTTGGATGGAATCAAGATCACATGAAGTGGTTCATACCACTTTACAAGGCCTTGATAAGGCCACACTTGGAATATTTGCATCCAGTTTTGGTCGCCACGATGTAGAAAAGATGTGGAGACTCTGGAAAGAGTGCAGAGATGAGCAACGAAGAGGATTAGGGGTCTGGAGACTAAAACATATCAAGAATAGTTGCAGGAACTGGGTGTGTCTAATATTTAACGAAAAGAAGGACCAGGGGAGACAGGATAGCAGTCTTCCAATATCTCAGGGGTTGCCACAAAGAAGAGGGAGTCAAGCTATTCTCCAAAACACCTGAGGGTAGAACAAGAAGCAACGGGTGGAAACTAATCAAGGACAGAAGCAATTTAGAACTAAGGAGGAATTTCCTGATAGAACAATTAATCAGTGGAACAAGGTGCCTGTAGAAGCTGTAAATGCTCCAACACTTGATGTTTTAAAGAAAATGTTGGACAACCATTTTTTTTGAAATGATAAAGGGTTTTCTGCCTGAACAAGAGGTTGGGGGTAGATGACCTCCAAGGCTCCTTCCAACTCTGTTATTCCATTCCATTCCATTTGACTCATTCCATTCTCTACCGTGATATTCATGGTCCAAAAAGGACAGATTTTTTTCATGGTTAGGCCATGTTGAAGCACATCTGCTTTGTATAAATTGCGTAAATCAGTGCTTCTCAGCCTTGGCAACATGTGTGGACTTCAACTCCCAGAATTCCCCAGTCAGCCAGCATGGAGAGAGTGTATTGTATTGAAGCACCAATTTTTTTTTTTAAAAAAAGTTTTTTTTTTGAATATTTATTTATCCCTTTCCAAATTCTTCTCCTTCCTCTTCCTTTCTTCATTTACCTCCTTTGCGTATCTTCTCTTTTTCCTCTTCTCCCTTCTGAGATGTGCAGCAAAAGAAACCAAACTTTGTTGAATTGCTCTGGTTTGAATTGATGATTTTCCTGCAGACATTTCACGGACCAAACTAGGGAATATCATCAGCGCTAGGAGGGAGTGGGGTGTGCAGAGAGGAGGAGGAGGAGGAGAATTATGGGGTCCTTGTTGCTCTCTGAACTTGGTGGCTTCTTGCAGATGTTTCATGACCCAATTAGGGAACCTCATCAGGGCTAGAAGGGAGAGGGGTTAGGAGGAGGAGGAGGAGGAGGAGGAGGAGGAGGAGGAGGAGGAGGAGGAGGAGGAGGAGGAGGAGGAAGATTGTGGGGCCCTTGGTGCTTTCCTAGAGAAGGTGAAGTCACAAGCTTTGTAGTTAGAACGTTCCAGCATATCATCAGTTTGTTCCTTTCCACTGCATCTTTGGATTTGACCTGTTTCTATCACACTTTTTCCTTAATTCTGAGTTCGGATTTTGCCATTTTGGGTATCTCAGAAGTCAGAGAATCAGAGAGGTGGAATCTTATGGGCCAAGTCACCAACAGGATCTCTTACAACGTAGTTCTGTGTTAACACGAAATCTTGTTTGACAGTAAGATGGTTGTTATATACATGGAATGGAGGAAGGAAGGAGAGTAGAGAGGGAAGGAGGGAGGTGAAATGGAAGGAAGAAGGAAGAAAGAGGAAGGGAGGAGGGAAGGAGAGTAGAGAGGAAGGGAGAGAGGTGAAATGGGAGGAAGGAAGAGGGAGGAAAGGAAGGAAGGAAGGAAGGAGAGTAGGGAGGGAGGTGAAATGGAAGGAAGGAAGAGGGAGGGAGAAAGGAAGGAAGGAAAGCAAGAAGAAAAGAAGGAGGGGAATGAGAGTGTGCTTGAGTATGGAAAGAAGGAAGGAAGGGAGGAAGGGAGGAAGGAAGGAAGGACTGATTGGGGGAGTTAGCAGAATATAACCCAATGCTAAGTGAAGCCAACTATCTGGGGTTCATGATAATATTTAGTAATAATCTTCATGGGATGCAGATAGTTCAACTTGCAACAGTCCATTTAGTGACCAAAGTTATAACGGCACTGAAAAAACTGACTTAATGTCCGTTTTTTACAGCATCCCCAGGGTCAGGTGACCAATTTGGACGCTTAGCAACCGACTCATATTTATGACGGTTGCAATGTCCTGTGGATGAGTAGTGAGGTCTCCTAGAGATACAGGTAGTCCTCAACCTATGACCACAACTGAGCCCAACAATTATGTTGCTAAGCGAGACAGGTGCTAAGTGAGTTTTGCCCTGTTTTAAAATCTTTCTTGCCAGAGTCGTTAAGTGAATCACTACAGTTGTAAAGTTAGTCACATGGTCGTTAAGCAAATATGGCTTCCCTGATGACTTTGCTGGTCGGAAGGTCGCACTGCGACCGTCATAAATACGAGTCTGTTACCAAGTGTCCAAATTTTAATCTGATCAGCACAGGTGATGCTGCAACCAGCCCAAGTGTTAAAAAACGGTAATAAATGTCTTTTTTTCACTGCTGCTGCAACTTCAGATGGTTGCTAAGTGAAACGCTGTAAGTCAAGGACTTCCTGTTCAGAAAAGCAATTTACTCCTGAATTGTTCCAATTAAAAATTATGGATTTGCAAAAAGAAAAGAAAAGAAGGCATGTGTGAATCTGCACTGCCATCTTGTGGTTGAAAAACCTCAGACAAATTTTCTTCCTGCTTTGAGATTTTTAGGCATAGAATCACACAGTTGGATGGGACCTCCGAGGTCATCTAGTCCAACCCGCTGCTCTAGAGAATCTGCACAGGCAGCCCTCAATTTACAACGCCAAAATTCATTTGCGCTTACAAACGCATGAAAGAAAAGTGACTTACAACTGGTCCTCACACACTTACAACTGTTCACGTGATCAAAATTCTGGCACTCGGCCTCTGGCATTTATTTATACAGTCTGCATATCCTGGAGTTCACATGAATACCATTTGCGTCTTTCCCCAACCGGCTTCCGACAAGCAAAATTCAAGGAGGGAAGCTGCATTCGCTTACTGACTGCCTGATTCACTTAACAACTGTGTTCAGTCGCCGGGTGAATGAACCGTATGCAGTTTCGGTGAGAACCAGTTATAAAGACCATCAAGAATTGGCTTTTATTTCGGGTGGTATCGGAAGTGTTAGTAGCATCCTGTCCATTTGGCTCTCTGCGGGAGACCGGTGGGGACATCTTGAGAGTAGGAATCCTGGGATTTGTAGTCCACAAACCTGAAAGTTGCTAAGTTTGAGGAACGGTGCTCTGGGCATTGACCACAGCTTGAAGGATTCAGAGTAGAATAGAGCTGGAAGGGATCCCGGAGGCCTTCTAGTCCAAACCCACTGCTCAAGCAGGAGCCCCATGCCGAACTTCCAGATTCTAGTGCACGTGTGTGCACGATGATTAGCTGGACAATGCACAGGCCGGTTTTGGGCACTGCCGTGCGTGCGAAGAGATCACGCTCTGGGAAAGTCAAATTTCTGGGTTCTAGCATGCATGCGCACACCAGTTTTCAGCACTGCTATGCACAGGAAGGACAGCTGATTGTCACATGTGCATGCACACCTAAAAACTCAGAAGACAAACAGGCCGGACAACATGGCTTTGCATGCCACTTTGGGCAGGTTTTCCATCATGACCTTATACCATTGCAGACAAGTAACCATCCATTCTCTTCTTGGAAATCCCCAACACTCATAACCTCTGGAGGCAACTTCTGTTCCACTGATTAATTGTTCTCACTGCCAGGAAATTCTCCTCAGTTCTAAGTTGCTTCTCTCCTGGATTAGTTTCCACCCGTTGCTTCTTGTTCTGCCTTCAGGTGCCTTGGAGAATAGCTTGATTCCCTCTTCTTTGTGGCAACCCCTGAGATATTGGAAGACTGCTCTCCTGTCTCCCTGGTCCTTCTTTTCATTAAACTAGACATACCTAGTTCCTGCAACCGTTCTTCATATGTTTTAGCTCCAGTCCCCTAATCCTCTTTCTGCTCTTCTCTGCACTCTTTCTAGAGTCTCCACACCTTTTCTACAATCGTGGCGACAAAACTGAAGCTGTATTCCAAGTGTGGCCTTACCAAGGCATTATGAAGTGGTATTAACCCTTCACATGATCTTGATTCTCTCCCTCTGTTTAGCAGCCTAGAACTGTATTGGCTTTTTGGCACACGGCTGGCTCCTATTAAATGGTTGTCCACTAGACTCCAAGATCCCTCTCACAGTTCTACTATTGAGCGAGGTACCACCTATACTGTACCTGTGCATTTTGTTTTTTTTTCCAGAGTGGGTTTAGGAGGTTATAATGCCTTGTAAATTTTTTTGTTTTTCTTTTTCCCTTCCTTTCTCCCTTTCTTCCTCGTTCTCTTCCTTACTTTTTCCTTATTACAATACAGTACAATACAATTGGATAGCAGAGTCGGAAGGGAACCTTGGAGGTCTTCTAGTCCCAACCCCCTGCCTTGGCAGGAAACCCTACACCACTTCAGACAAATGGTTATCCAGCATCTTCTTAAAGACTTCCAGTGTTGGGGCATTTACAATTTCTGTTGCTCTTCTCTGCACTCCTTCCAAAGTCCAATCTTTTTTTATATGGTGACTAAAATTGGCTGCAGGGTTCCACATGTGGTGTTATTAAAGCACTTTATTTGGGGGGGGGGGATAGGTGAGAGTTTGTTTTTGTGATCTCAGCTGAACTCTCAAGCAGAGCGGAGTTGAGTTTGAGGAAGGCTTGGATGGGAGACCACAAGGAGAGCACAGAACGCCTTGCTCTTTCTGGACTCTTTCTCTCCCATGGAGAATCACTGCCCTGACGGAGGAAGGAATACAGGCACTCCTGGACTTACGACCATTCATTTAGTGACTCTCCGAAGTTACGACAGCACTGAAAAAAGTGACTTGTGGCCGTTTTTCACACTTATGACCATTGCAGCCTTCCCATTGGTCACGGAAAACAAAATTCAGACGCTTGGACAACTGACTCGTATTTATGACGGTCGGTGTTTCCCGGGGGTCACGTGATCCCCTTTTGCGACCTTCTGACGTCAATGGGGAAGCCGGATTCACTAATGACTGTGTTGTTAATAACTGCAGTGATTCACTTAACGACTGTCTCGCTTAGCAACGTAAATTCTGGGTTCAATTGCGGCCGTAAGGCAAGATCTGCCTGTAAACCCCTCACCATCCTCCAGCCCATATATATGGATTATTTGTGAAAACACACACTCTCCAAAGTCAGTCTGGTATAATTTTAATGTCTCAAGTCTAGAAGCCAGGAAGCTGTGGGTTCTAATCCTGCCGTAGGCACAAGGCCAGGTAAGTGACTTGGGCCAGTCACTCTCTCTCAGCCCTGGGAAGCAGGCAATGGAAAACCACATTCGGAAAAAAAAACGTTGTCAAGAAAACTACAGGGACTTTTCCAGGCAGTTTTAAGAATTGGACATTATTGAACAGAAAAGAATTAAAAATACATACTTAAAAATTACAATTTTATAGAAAATATCGTTTTCAGTGATGATTTGTCGACACCAGGGGGCGACAAACACCCATGAATTAAACACAGCCAAAATTTGAATATGTTAAAAAAAAAACACTACAGGCAGTCCATAATATACAACGATTTGTTTAATGACCCTTCAAAGTTACAACGGCACTGAAAAAAGTAACCTTAGGACCATTTTTCACACTTACGACCATTGCAGCATCCCCAGGGTCGCATGACCGAAATCCAGGCACTTGGTAACTGACTCGCATTTACGACGGTCGCAGTGTCCTGGGGTCACAGGATCCCCTTTTGCACCTTCTGATGAGCAGAGTCAAGGGGGAGGCCGGATTCACTTAACGACCATGTGACTCACTTAACAATTGTGGTGACTCACTTAACAATGGTGGCAAGAAAGGTGGTAAAATAGGGCAAATTCACTTAACGATTGTCTCACTTAGCCATTGAGACTTGGGGCTCAATTGTGGCCATAAACCGAGGACTGCCTGTGAAGAAATGACTAAACAAGCTTCCAAAACCTTTTAACAACCATTGTATTAATTGACTTATTTATGCATCAGAATTTATATAACCAGATAACATGACTGTAAAATTCTGGTGATTTTATCCTTCTTTATATTTATTTTTGTTGAAAGCTACATTCATTTTATTTCCTTTTTAAAAAGTTGATTAAAACCAATTTTTTGAGTTTACCCATCCCACCGATTAGATGACTCCGAGTGATTTGCAAAAAATATAAATAGAAAAACACTTAACATTTAAAATACTTAAATTAGAATATATGCAAGTGTTTTGTCTTGTTTTAAAACATCCAATGTGTTTTTTTTTCTTCAATGTTCCAGATTGGTTCCAGCAGCCTGGAGCATCACCTGGTGCTCCCCCATCCCAGTATCAATTAAATCTGATTAAGTTTAAGGTCAGCTGAGGTCAGCTAGGGATTGCTCTATGAATGAAAATAAATTGTATTAGGATGGATTAAATGAGCAGAAAAATGTTCCGGGAGCAACTAAATGAGACTCTGATAAACTCGGTTAATGTTAAGTCTGGTTTATTCTTTTCTGGCATTTGGGAAAATCGGAGATTCTGATTGAATATATTATGCAATCTTGAAAGGGGAAAAAAAAAAAACAAAGGACCAAATTCAAGTGCCAAGGAAAACCTTGTGATTTGCATGTTTATGTTTCCTTTGTAGAAATAACAAAAAAACGCATTTATAATTTTGGCTTGTCCATCGGACACACCCAGACTTTCCACCAAGTGTCTGAATTTTGCAATTTTGGGGGAAGTATTTTTTTTAGTCACCCGGCCGATCGAGAGACCGCCTGCCGGCTTCGGCTGTGACTTCCCTTCCCATCAGGCACTGCCGAGGAGACGTGGCTTATGGTTTCAGTGGTCCAGCCTGCTGCTGCTAAGCTCCTATCCCGGAAATGCAAAGTTTGCCAAATCTATTTCCGCATTCAGGCTTCCCAAGTGCCTGCTTCCTAATGAAATTGATGATGATTCAGAGGTGGTGCAATGATGGTTTGTTTAGGGTCTGACCTCTGGACTCCAGGATCCCTCTCTGCTGGAAATGATTTACACCTTGGTGGTTTTCCTGCTTGGACTTGCAACTGTTTTGCTACCTGGTGCAGACAAACAGAGGCCACAGGCGACTGGCTGCACGGGGCGAGGAGGGGCTTGGAATCCCTAGTGGGGAGGGGGGGAAGGGCTTTCCTTTAAAGGGAGACACATTTGGACAACAGGGGGGGGGAGCAGAGGAAGGGGGGCTGCCTCCTTCTCTCCTCCTCTGATCTCCTCCTTCTCCTGCAAAAACAACTTTCCTTCTTCCACTTTCCTTCCCTTTCTTGTTTATCTCCCCTCCCCTCCCCTCCCCCTCCCGCTCGCTCGCTCCCTCCCCTCCCCCTCCCTCCCCCTCTGCCTTCCCACAATCCCTCACCCTCCTCTTCCTCCCCTCCCTCCCTCTCTTCCATCCTGCCTTCCTTCCCCCTCCATCTCCCTTCCTCTCTTCTCTCCCCACTCTGCCTTCCCTTCCTTCCTTCCTTCCTTCCTTCCTTCCTTCCTTCCTTCCTTCCTTCCTTCCTCCTACCTTTCCCTCCCTCCCTCCCCTTCCCATTCCTTCCTTCCCTCCTTCCATCTCTCCCCCACTCCCTCTCCTCCTTTATCTTTTCCTTTCCCTTCGTGTCTTTCCCTCCTCCTCCTCCTCCTCCTCCTCCTCCTCCCTCCTCCTCCTCCTCCTCCTCCTCCTCCTCCTCCTCCTCCTCCTCCTCCTCCTCCTCCTCTTTTCTAGCACTGATCGTGTTCCATAGTTCGGTTACGAAATATCTGCAAGAAAAGCTTCAACCTCTGACAGCGCTTAGAACCCACAGTCACTGTTTTCCTCCTCCTCCTCCTCTTCACAAACTCCCACTCTCCCTTCCAGCACTGATGATGTTTCCTAGTTGGGTCATGAAACATCTGCAAGAAAACCACCCAGCTCAGGGAGCACCAAGGACCGACCCCCTCCTCCTCTCCCTGCCCCCCCAGAAACCTAACAAGAGAACCCAGAGGTGTCACCATTTAGGCAACCAAATCCTTCAGCATCCACAAGTCCAAATTGTCTCGTCCTTCTGTGAAAATATAACGTGACCCAGTGAAGCTGCGGGAAACTTCCTGAAGTTTTCTAAAGACAGTTTGCATATTTTGGGAAAATCTTTCAGAAAATCTTTTTCAAGCTGCCAAACTCTGTTGAAGGGTTCCAGGATACCACTTGGGCACCTGTGGAAGAAAAGGAATAAAACAACCCCTATCTTTTGCTTGAGGAGGGGGGGGGTTGGACTAGATGACCTCCAGAGGTCCCTTCCAACTCCGCTGTTGTTTTATTCTGCTTTTCCATGATTAAAACAGCCACGGGGGAGCAAAGCAGCCTGAAAGACCAGGAAATAAAAGGAAAAGAAGAAGAAGAAGAAGGAGGAAGAGGAGGAGGAGGAGGAGGAGGAGGAGGAGAAGAAGAAGAAGAAGAATAGATTCCCAGTTTTTATCCTTTTCAAAAACAACCAAGCTAGGAGGAACCCACCCCGCGAGAATACAAGCGGTCCTCGACTTACGACTATAACAGATCCCAAAATTTCTGTTGTTAAGTGAGACATTTTCCCAAGCGGGTTTTACCCCATTTTACTACCTTTCTCACCAAAGTTGTTAAGCGAGTCACTGCAGTTGTTAAGTGAATCACCTGGTTCCCCCTCCTTGACTCTGCTTGTCGGAAGGGGAATCCTGTGAGCCCCGGGGCACTGCAGCCGTCATAAGTACATGCCAGTTGCCAAGCATCCGGATTCCGATCACATGAACCACGGGCCGGCTGCAATGGCCGTAAGTGTGAAAAACGGTCATAAGTCACTTTTTTTCATTACTGTTGCAACTTTGAACAGTCACTAAACACACTATCGTAAATCGAGGACTATCTGTAACCAGGATCACCTCAGAAAAATGGATTCTGGGTTTTTTGTTTTTGCAAGTTAAGAGTTAATCGGTGAGCATATACTATTGCCTGAAAGGTTAATCATTAAGCAACCTAGTTAAAAAAAAATCTGGGGACTCCTAAAACAGAGCAGGAACCGCCACAACAAGTCCTCGACTTACAACCGTTTGCTCAGTGATGGCACTGAAAAAAGTGACTTTCAACACTTACGACTGCTGCACAGGCTCCCCTGATCAAAATTCAGGCACTTGGCAATTGGCTCGCATTTATGACGGTCCCAAGCGGAGGCCACATGTTCCCTTTTGCTCAAACTTCGGAGGAGCAAAGTCAACGGGGAAGCCAAATTCACTTAATAATTGCGCGCCAACTTAGTAACGGCAGCAATTCACTTAGCGGCCGTGGCGAGGGAAGGTCGTAAAGTGGTGCAAACCCCAGCTGCCTTGCTTTAACGAGGCAGTGCCAAGCATCTAAACCTTTCAGCCCTGGGGAATGCTGGGATGGTCGTAAGTGTGGAAAAAAAAACGTTCCTTTTTTTTTCTTCTGGGTGCTGTTTTAATTCCGGCTTTAATTATCTCGCGCCTCCAAAGTCCAATTTTTTGGCTTCTTTTAAAAGGTCAGCCTGGCAGCCCCCAGCCGGACGATGCTATGGCGAGGCACCTTACATAAGAGGATTAAATGAAAAGAAAGAGTCACACACCCCGTGAAATTAGTGATGATAATAAAAGTCGCCAAGCGAAACCCTAGAAGGGGGGAATCTGTTCTGTTGGAACACCTGCCTGCTTTCTAGTTTTTCTGAAAAGGCCCGAAAACTTTGCCAAGTAGGAGAATTTCCATCCCAGGAAAGATTCGGCTTCCAATTTTTCAGCCATCTTCCTGCAAATGCTGAAAACGGCAGGTTTAGGGTGAAAGAGAGGTGGTCCTCCACTTACAACGGTTCGGTTTTAGCGACCATTCAAAGTTACAGGAGCACTGAAAAGAGCGACGCGGCCATTTTTCACACTTACGACTGTTTGCAGCACTCGTCAGCAGTCACCTGATCAAAATTCGGACGCTTGGCAACGGACTCGTAGTTGTGATGGTGCAGTGTCTCGTGTGTGTGTGTGTGTGTGTGTGTGTTGTCTGATCCCCTTTTGCGACTTTCTGACAGACCAATGCGGAATCCAGATTCACTTAACAACCATGCGACAAATTTAAACAACTGCAGCGATTCATTTAGCAACGGTGGCAAGAAAGGTTTTAGAAACGGCTTCACAATGAAATGTCTCACTTAGCAACATAAATTTTGGGATCCACTGTGGTTGTAAGTCGAGGACTACCTGCACTATGAATGCACCAAGTGGAAGATCTTGGTACAGGTAGGGCTCGATTTACAACCAAAGCGGGGATTAGAATTTCCATTGCTAGGCAAGGGTTGTTAAGTGAATTGCCTCCTAATTTTATCAATCCCCCCCCGCTCATGGTTGTAATTCCCTCCCCCCACCGCTCATGGTTGTTAAGTGAAGCACTGCAGTTGTTAAGTGAATCACCTAACTTGAAAGAATTGAGCCCAGCATTTCTCCTGCTAAGCAAGGCGAAATATTAGCTGAGCTTGAACAGATTTTATTTCTTTTTCCATCATGGTTGTTAAGTGAATCACTGGGGGATGTTAACTGAATCACAGCGTTGTTAAGTGAATTGACTCCCCTATTGACTTAGCTTGTTGGAATTCAGCTGGGAACGTTGTAAACGGGGATCAGGTGACCTCAGGATGCTGAAACCACTGTAAGTGCCTGCCAGCTCCCACGCACTCTGTTATTTGATCATGTGACGGTGGGGACGCCGTGACGGTCGCAAAGTGAGGACCAGTTCTCAGTCACTTTTTTTCCAGGGCTGTCGTAACTTCAAGCGGGTGTTAAATGAATGGGTCGCTACGTTGAGGACTATCTTATTAGGTCTGATGAGAGGGCATGAAAGGGAAAAGTTTAAGAAAATAAATTGCATACATAATAAATCACGAATGAATGAAAAAAATGAACGAATGAACAACTTTGAGAACTTTTGAGACGAGGTAAGGAAGTCTCCTAAGAGAAGAACCCCACAACCCAGAATTTGTTCGTTTATCATATTTGGAAATTCCCTGCAGGGTGAGTCTAAATCCATTTCCTATACTGAGAAGGGGCTGGACTAGATGTGCTCAAGGGGGCTCCTCCCTTCTAATCCTAGGATTCCATGGCTCCCAAAATGTAGAGATAATTTAGGAGCACTTGAAGTTTAACTGTGATCTCTGGCCTTTCACTGATCTGGGGTGCCAACCCAGGCTCATTTTTCTACTTTTTAAAAAAAATTTAGGTTTCCATTGTAAAATATGCACAGCAGAGACTGTGCAATGCCAGATGCTGAGATGTTTCCAGGGGAATTCTGGGAGCTGACGTCCACACCTCTGAAATCCATCAGATGAAATAAAATTACAAAATAAATCTTTGGATGGGAGAACACCAGGAGATCGCACATTACCTTGTGAGTATTCTACAATATTCATCATCACCGTTGGGGGAATGAATACATCACGCTAGTGGCTGTCTGGGGAATTCTGGGAGCAGAAGTCCACGTACGTTGGTTGCGTAATTCTGGGAACTGAAATTCAGGCATACTGATTGGGGGATTCTGGAGTTGAAGTCCACCCCTCTTCAAGTCACCCTGTTTGAGAAAACCCCAGTGCAATGCCCATTTAGAAAACTTCCCTTCCCTTCTCTGAGAAGTGATGCCAATTCGCACACACCTCCTTGATGGGCCCACTGGATTCCCGGCATGGCATAAGCAAGAATAACAATAGCAATTAGCCCTTAGACTTATATACCCCTTCATGGTGCTTCCACAGCTCTTTCTAAGCGGTTTACAGACTCAGCATATTTGCCCCCAACAATTTGGGTCCCCATTTTACCCACCTCGGAAGGGCGGAAGGCTGAATCAGCCTTGAGCCTGGTGAGACTCGAACTATTGGCAGTCGGCAGAGTAGCCTGCAATGCTACATTCTATCTACTGTGTACCAAGGGTGATAGGGAAGAAAAGAAAGGAAAGGAAAGGAAAGGAAGGAAAGAAAGAAAGAAAGAAAGAAAGAAAGCAAGAAAAGAAAGGAAAGGGAAAGGAAAGGAAAGGGAAGGAAAGGAAGGAAGGAAGGAAGGGAAGGGGAGGAGTGGTAAATAGCAATAGCACTTATCACTTATATACTGCTTCATAGTGCTTCTACAGCTCTTTCTAAGCGGTTCACAGAGTCAGCCTCTTTGCCCCAACAATCTGGGTCCTCATTTTACCCGCCTCGGAAGGGACGGAAGGCTGAGTCAACTTTGAGCCTGGTGGGACTCGAACTGTTTGCAGTCGGCAGAATTAGCCTGCAATCCTACGTTCTAACTACTGCGCACCATGGAAGGGAAGGAGGAGGAAGGACAGTAGCCCTTAGACTTATATACCCCTTTATAGTGCTTTTACAGCCCTCTCTAAGCAGTTTTACAGAGTCAGCCTATTTCCCCCCAACAATCTGGGTCCTCATTTTACCTGCCTCGGAAAGACGGAAGGCCAAGCCTGGTGAGATTCGAACTGCCAAACTGCTAGCAGCCAGCAGAAGTAGCCCTGCAGTACTGCACTCTAACACCTGTGCTACCTGGGAGGATGCCACCACAAAGCGAATCACAGCCCCCCCATTAGCTGGTTGATTTTGTCCGTGTCGAAAACGTTAGCGTGCTCCGAATGCTGGTTTGTTATGTTATGGTCAAGCTAGGGATCACCAGCAGACCAATGAAGTCGCCTGGTTCTCGTTGGACTGACCAAATGGACATTACCCATGTCTGGCTCGATCAGATTCGGTTCGCCCCAAGGGGACCGGCTGAAGCTAGTTGGTTAAACCTGGTTGGATGAAATGAAAAGAGTGAAAAGGGCTCAGCCAATGCTGGTTAATTATTGACAAAGTCATCTTAAAAGGGGAACCAGATTCGAACTTTAAGACAGGATGATGCAGGATACACCCAAACACCAACCCCTCCCCCTGCCCCCCCCGGCCGGAGTCCTTTGAATGCAAGTCCTCAATTTGTGACCCACAATCGGAAACAAAATTTCCCTGGCTAAGCAAGGCAATT